>NW_008611713.1:897-13109 GCF_000691845.1 Merops nubicus | reverse complement strand
GAGGCTGAGTCAAAAAAGAGGAGAAAACAATGATCTAAATAAAAATATATCTCAAAGTACGGCCGACATACTGAGAATTTAGTTCGGTAGCGCAGAGAGCGAGCTGCTTTTAAATGGAAGTTTGGGGCAGGTGATAATTCCTGCTCTAGCCTGTGTACTTTGAGCGCTTGACCCACTTTTGTGTTTAATCTGCTTCACTACAGTTCCCCCTTGCTTATGGCATGACGTATCGGGTACTGAAGGAGCCTCTAGGAAAACATCTTTGGCTTTTTAGTTAAATGAAACCACTTTTAATTCAGCCACTGTAACCAGCTCCGTTTCAGGTCGTGTGCCTGTACTCGGGCTTGGAGGCGCTCCGATCCCCAGCAGGGATGTTGAGGGTGTTGGATACCTTGTGACATGCCGGTAGGGCACTCTGGGAACGTCCTGATCCCTCAGCTCTGTTTGAAGAAGAATAAACTCTCTGAATAAAAAGAACCTGCAGCAAATACGTTTTCCTAGTACCGTATGCCTGTGTGTGCCTTGTGTTTTCAGCAGTGCCCGAGATATTTGCTGAGAAGTGAAGCAGAACAGATGGAGCCTTGGTAGTTTGCTCTGCCTGACAGCTTTTTGTGTTATGCTAAACATAAGAGCACCCCTCTTAGGCTTTCACGAGGGAGAAAAAGAACCTGCTGGTCTTCACCCATCCACTATTAGAGTTTTAAAGTGTGTTTTTGTGGAGCTTGTCCTGCCAATACTGGCATGATTTGACAGGTGCTGGGAGGCACACGCCTCAGTGATGTGTGTCAGCAGCTTTCAGCTTTGAGTTGTAAGTGTGCAAAATCACTCGTGTCTGTGGGGAAGAGGCTGGATGAATGCTGTGTGGCAGTTTGATTCTAGAGTATGTGATAGTGAAGAATGAAAAGGAGTCCTTCATGTATTTATCTTCTCCAGGTGTCAGAATTGTGTTTCTTTGCTACTCCAGTCCAGGAAAGTGTTGCTTAGAGAATGTAGCTCCTGTGTATCTACCAATGAAATTCTGGGATCTCTTTGACATTTGCTTTGAGATGTAGCAAAATATTTAGTATTTTCTGTTTGTGAGCACTGAAAACATTATTATGATGGCAGTTTCCTTAGGAGTGGTGAACTGATACAAGCACTTTCTCTGTTGGTATCTCTTTAAATATCATTTTTCCTCTAGTTCTTCTCAGTGAGTGACTTCCTATGACTGTACAGTGAGGTTGTAGGTTGGTGTGTGTATTCCAGACAATACAGATATTGTTTCATTGCTACAGCTGACATTGAAATGAGCTGAAATGTCAGAGAGCAGTTTGTTTGAAAAACATGAACTTGATGCTCTTGCATCATTTTTTGAGATGTCACTATTTTAGATTTAGTTGGATTTTTGTTTTGTCTCAGTTAAGGCCTTAAAATACAGGTGAGTGCCATCTGGGTGCACTTGTCATGGAATTTGGTTGGGTGTTTGTTTGGTTGTTTTTTTTAACCCAGTTCCCTTGGTCCCTTCAGCTTTCTCCATGATTTAAGGCAATGGTGCAGGTCTTTCAGAGCTGATTTATCCCAACACTTTCAAAATGTATCCTCTGTTCAAACTAGAGCTTCTGGAGTCTTTCTCTGAAAAAAAATCTGAGCAACTAGCAAATGTGTTTTGCCCAAACTGATATTATCTGTGACTCTGATACTAGAAAAAGTATTTTCTTCCTTTTGGTGTCTTGCAGTGAACTTAGTAAGAATTATTACAGTTCCAAAATCTACTCCCAAACAGGTTCAGCTGCATTTTGCCACTCTTCCTCTCTGCCAGCTTTCACATCTGAAACTAAGCTCTTTGGCAGCTCACCACCTGTAGAGACAGAGGCTGTAGGAAGTGGATGTTTAAAGGGTTGTGTGCAGGAGAGCTTTCATTGTTGAGGGTGGTTCTGCATGGCTTTTGAGGAGGAGCTGGGAAGTAGAGGCTGAACCCTCTGAGGAAGGAGTTCCAAGGGGTGTTAACAGCTACTGTTTCATCCTGAGCAGCCAGAATAAGACTGGATTTACTTGCCTGTAGGAAAGATTTTAACAAATGTTAGTCATTATACAAATAACTATGGACATGCACTGCTTTCTCTCTCTTGGCTTTTTTTGTTTTTCCTCCCTGTTGTGTGAACTGAGCTTCTCCTGGGTTGTTTTTGGTAAAACAGGGTGTCTTGTCTTCCAGCTTTAACTGTGTTAAAAGTGGGTTAAAAAAAACTTTGACAACTGATTTAGTATTCTTGCCATTAAAATGTTAAACCAATTTTTTTACTTTGTGTATGCCTAATAGTGTTTGGAACATTGTAACAGGAAAAGGTCTGACCTTTAGGAAAACAGGAAAAAAAACCCCAAACATACTGAAACCCTTCAGAGGGCTTCCACTCAGCTTTCTTTTGCTGGAAGGAAGAAATGCTTTCTAAAGAATGCTCTGATTTTACTTTGGCCTTACAGGTGCCAGTGAAAGTGTGGGGAAGCATATGCTTGAAGCATGCAACAACAATCTGGAGATGGCTGTCACCATGTTTCTGGATGGTGGAGGCATAGCAGAGGAACCTAGCACCAGTTCTGCAGCAGTGGCTGCTGTTCGACCACACACTGAGTATGTACCTGATGAACATCTCTGTATAAATGAGCAGTCTTGAGAATTTAATAGTGTAGGACAGAACAAATGAGGCAGTTGTGACTTCTAACCTGCTGTCAGCTCACTGTTATATGGGCTAGTTGGGTCATCTTGCCAAATTGATGGCTCCAATGTTGTTCTGGGTAAGTTCTTGTTATGTAAGTTGGTATGTAGACCAACAGAAGTTGACCTTTCTTCCATGTACTTCAGAAATATCTGTAGCTTATACATATCAGTTTTTGCAAATAGAGCTCAAGATATTAAAGTGGGGATCTAGTTGTAAGAGATTTTCACTTTTAAATTGCTCCAGCAATCTTACTTTATGTTAATTTGGTAGACAGTTCTGTTATTTTGGTTCTTATAAATGTAGTGACCTTGGTCCCATTTGTAGGGATTTTATTGTGTTAATTTTAGGCAGATTTGGCACTGGAAGGGCTAGATCATGTACACTAGTATGCAGAGGGATAACCAACTACAACATCTGCATCAGTCTCTTACACATCAGATGCCAGTAAAGAGAAGAGTTGTTCCTCCAGACCATGGCAGAGTCTTCCAGTGCTGCCTGTTAACGTGTCTGCTTGGGACAAATGGAGTATTTTGAGTGGAAGCTGATTGGTGTGTCATGTTCATTAAGTGTTCTAAATTAAACCTGGGCCTGCTTTCATCTTCATGAAAATCTTCCATTTCAGGAAAAAGACAACTGAATTTTAAAGAAAATCCATATTTCTGAAGCACGTGTATAGATTTAAACCATTCTTTTAGTGCTAACCTGTATAGTTGATGTGAAGTACCTTCCTGCCTGGACTTTTGACAGTATATGAAATTGAGACTCTGTATCTATAGGTGTACTCCTTAGGAGTGGTTCATAGGCAGGATATAGAAAGGGATTTCCTTGGGTAAGCCCATACCCTCCTTTAGCAGATCCATGGGCCAAGTGACCATACTAAGTGACACTTTTTTAGGGCCCTTGTGGCTTCCTTTTTTCCTCCTAGTCATAATTTCAGGTTATCTAGCAGTCTCTGCAAGCATAGCTAAGCTGTTGATATGTGAGGGAACACAGCTATGGAAACAATGAATTGCTTTGGAAATGGAGGGCAATGACCAATTTTGACCATCTCATTTTCCTTCCTCTGGAAGAGAGGACTGACTTTCAAGTGGAAGCAAGAAGCTTTCCAACAGAAGAAAGCTGCTAATAAAGAAGTTAAGAGTTTTTTCTCTCTGTGCAAATAATCAGGGGAGGAGAATGGCAAGTGGATTAATTAGCAGCCTTTTCTAAGTTTTAAGAACTTTTCCAAGTATTAAGAAAGTTACTAAAGAAGAAAAAATGTTTTAAATAGTAGCTTGACAAAGCCTGGGATCAAGTCACCCAGGATTTGTGTAGTCTTCTGTCAAGACTTACTTACAAAGGTCACCCATGCCAGGTCTTAATGCAGAGTGTGCCAAGTTCTCCATCAGTGGGAACAGATGGTCTCTTGAGGTCCATTTTGACCCCAAATTTCTGGGTTCTGTGCAATGGTACAGCAGCATCCTTAGCTGCTTCAAGCTGCAGGAGCCTTTGGAGCACACTGGGATGTGGTTTGTTATCATCTTTCTGAGTTTTTGTTCTTTCTTTGATAGGGATGAAGTACGAGCTCCAATTCCTCAAAAACAGGAGATTTTGGTAGAGCCTGAGCCCTTGTTTGGAGGTAGGCCTGTGTTCTTTTTGTCTGATTGTTTGTTTTCTTTACCATGAGAGGAGCTAAGTGAGAAAAGAGAACCAGAACTTCTGAATAGGAAGAAAGCATTGTATGTATTTTTATTCTTTTTTTCCTGCTGCAACTGTGCAGCTCTGTAACATGACTGCATATATAAATAATACCTGTATATACCTGTTTATATATATAAATATACAAATAATACCTGTGGAATCAAAAACCTCAGATGTTAGAGATGCTGCATTCCCAGTGGTACTAATTTACTAACTCCCATTCCCTGAGACTTTGTGAGACAACATCCAATTAGCTACAATAAATCTGCATCCTGGGGGTTCAGAACCATGTGATACTGCTGTGGAAGTCTTCAAGATGGTGGGATAAATGATTGAGCCTGGAGTGACAAGTGAAAATGGAGAGGACAAATCCATCCTTCTCATGGAGGATAACAGATCAGAAAGAAGGGCTGGACTGTATGGTTACTCATGATTTTGTCCATTTCTCATTTAGGAATTTAATTTGTGCTTTCAAACTGCACCATGCAGCTGGTTTTGTTCTCTGAAGCTGTTTATCACTTGCTTTTGAAATACTTTTTTGCCACTCTCTCTGTCCAGCTGCATATAATCTATTCTGGATGTTTCCTTGCAGATAGTGATACTGGATCCAATGGAAGAGTGTGGCTGTTGCCAGTCTAGTCAGGAAGTTAAGGCAAGATCTGGTTAAGAGATTAGAAAATAATAGAAATGGCATAGAATTATTTTTTTTGGTGGAAAAATGAAATTTGTTTCCTAATGAAACCCCCTGGAATAATACTTTTTTTTTTATCTTTTGAAGTTTTTCATCTACTTGAAGGCCTTTGATAAAGATCTTGACTGGAATTGTGACATGTTGATGCTGTGGCAGCACTGCCACTCCACACTGAGCCCATCAGAAAGGGCTCACTTTAAACTTTGGTGGATTGCTGAGACATGTTTTGTTTCTGGGGCAAGGTTTGCTGGAGGAGGGAGGATATCTTAGCAAATGGGTCTTACAAACTCTCCTCCCATCCCCCTCCAGCCCTTCCTAACGACCTTACCCCCATTTGTGCTCTGAGTTCCTATTCTGTTTTCTCACCTGTGATGGCAAATACTAATGTGTGATTATTTTGACAGTATGCTTTTGAAATAACTCTTGGAATCATTTGTCTTTAAGCCCCTAAAAGACGCAGACCTGCGCGCTCAATATTCGACGGCTTCCGGGATTTTCAGACAGAAACCAGTAAGTGTCTACAAACCAGTAAGCTAGAGGCTCTGTTTTCTTTCTAATACCAGTAATGAACACACAAAGCAGGTCGTGAGGATGCTGGTCCAAATGCTTTTTCCTGTGTCACATAATTAAAACCTGCAGGCATACTCTGTCTCCTTTGTCGTGGCGAATATGCTCTTGATAACTTTCAAAAAAACCCTTTTTCTGTTTTAGAGAGAATTGAAAAGGGGGAAGAATCCAACATGTGTGTAGAAATTTAGTTCACCCACTGAATTTTATTTTTTTTTTGGCTAGCCAGTGGTCATTCTAGCACTTGAATTAGATTTGAGTAGCCCTTGAGGCTTCTTCCTTGGATGGACACAAGTTTCTCATGAGTTTCGTTGCTGTTTACTGCTGTATATCTGTTCATAGGAACAATCTCCAAATGCCAAAGCATTGGCTGTTACTCAAGCCATTAAGTTGCATAGAACACAATGCTTTGAGAGCAGCATGCCAGATATTTCACAGCTGAGTTAGAACTGTTGTGCAGTTGTTATTGCTGGTGTTGCTGGTGTGTTCCAGAGGTCTAGCCATCAACCAGTTTCCCACGTAGTTAGGTGCTGTTGGATGCCAAGCTGAAAATAAGTATTCATTGTTACTTTCTTTCCCCTGACAAGTTTGCTCAGGGTTTTCCAGTAAAAGTGAACTGGTCAATTACTGAAGTCACTGGCTGCTGTGTAAATGAAAATACACCATTTATAAAATCATCACGCCCTTCATTTTTTTTACTCATCATTTCCACTCTGTTATAATATAACTTTGTTATATTTAGATATGCACAATATATAAAATCATTGTGAGGACTTATGATGAAGTTTTATCATGCTTTTTTGGTAAAACTTCATAGACAAATATCACTGCCTGGGTAGCTCTGAAGAAGTGGCCCTGGAAGCCCAGGTTATGCCCTGGCTCCTAGTCCTGCTCCACAGGGGTGTGTTTTTCCTTATGGGGATCCAGTGTCTGCTCAAAAATGGTCTGTATGCTGTGGCCCATTGACAGCTCCTTTCACTACTGTCAAGTTTTTGCTTGTGAGATGGTTATTGCCCATTTCAGCTGACTTGGTTCCATGAAATACATTGTACCAGTGCATTTTTGGGTGACCAGTTGCTCTTTTCTGTGAGATTACAGTCAAAAAATGGGCATACCAGAATAGAAATATTCCAAGTAAAATTTATGATGCTACAGTTAAGCTCAGTCTCCCCTTTTAAAAGAATAACTGAGGACAACTCATGGCTTTTTTTTTCCTCATTTGTTTTCAAATACTGGCTCATGACCCTCTCTTTTAAAAGTGAAATAAACTCCCAGTGCTCAAGAAAGCTAAAGCAAATTGGGTTCTTCCCTTACCTAGCAGCTAGTCTTGTTCAGGGTGCTCTAATTTTGTGACTGTAGTGCTAAAGTTCTGAGTGTGAGCCTATAGCAACTAATAAATCCCTCTTGTGATTTTTTTTTGTCTAATTGGCTTTCCTTTCTCCTTGGGGCTGTGCAGTTCGACAGGAGCAGGAGCTACGGAATGGAGGGGCAGTAGATAAGAAACTCACTACTCTAGCAGACCTCTTCAGGCCTCCCATTGATCTGATGCACAAAGGCAGCTTTGAAACAGTAAGTGGGGACATTTTGGTGCATTTCCTTGTGATGGGTGTGTACAGTGCCAGGAGCCTTGTGTTAGGCTGCTGGAACGTATGGATCCATTATCAGATGATCAGAAAGTTACCAAAGGCCATCTAGTGATAAATATTTGATGGATTAATATTTGAGGAAATATTTGCATCCCTTGAAGTATCTGTAGAGCACAAGACAGAAAAAAGCTGAAATGAGGTTGCTTCTGATAGGTGAGCAAGTACTTGCAAAGGGGGAATACAGTTTGCAGCATAGCCCTGCTAAAAACCTCAGGTGAAGTTAACATGGCCAAGTGGTTTCTGATACCTGAGCAAGCTGGTAAAAGTATCTGAGCGTGGCTTTGTCATGAAGGCACAACTTTACCTGCAGTAGAGGTCTTGCTCTTGTATAAAAGTGATGGAAAAAGTATTGAGGAGATCACCTGCCTGAGAAGGGGACTGTTAGCTTTAAATAATTTCATGTGTCACCTTTCCTGTCTGCAGGCATGTGTGGATCCAGTCATAAGTGGTTAGGCTATAGATCAGTGACTTCTTGATCTGAGAATATTCAAATTGATAAATATTTTCATTTCTTGAGGGTATAATTTATACATATTCTTCAGTAGTTTCTGTTGCTACTGAACTTCCTCCTGGTCATCTTTAAGTAGCTGATCTCAACGATGGTGATTATTCTTCTTTAATGATTTAATGAGAATGCAAACCAATGGTCAAATGATGCAGTACTGTTGTGGAGATCTGACTGCATGAGCTGAACAGAAGTATTATTTTCATTCTTTTCACATTTGCCTCTACTGCCACGCACGAATAACTAGAGCACTGCTGGAGAATTTTTGGAGAAGTGCTGTGTGCCTTTATTGAGTCTCCAACTCATCCTCTTGGCCTCATCTCTCTATGCTTCCCAAATCACCAGGGATCTGTTGGCTTGTCACTAATTCCTGTGTTCTGACAGTGCCCTCCATATGTTTAATCTCTGAACAAGATAGCAGGTTTGACAGGGTGCTGACAGAGAATAGCTCTGGCTGCCTCAGCAAGCAGTTTGGTGCAATGAAGCAGGAGCAGGCTGAAGTACTGAGTACTGGGGCATCCCTGCCTTGAATCTTCAGGGTTTACTTCAAACAAGGTTGTGCTAGGTCCTCCAGCTGATTATGCCCACTGGCCCTTTGGTTCAGAGCTGCTGGTGAACCCAGTGAATGCATGATAAAAGGCAACAGCAAAAGGAATTCACATGAAAACAGCCAGTGCTGCTCCAAAATGGATCTTGCACAGTCAGCAAGTGCCTTCTGACCCCTGCTGTGGAATTTGAGAAGTGTGCTGGTCTTTCCTTCTGCCTTGCTGAAAACATACCAAGGTTTCAGCAGGGTTGATTGTGGCATCCACCACAGCCAAGAGTGGTTTCAGAGGATGAACTAACTGATGGATGGATTTTGTTGTTCTGAAGGCTCCACATTTTTATTCAGCCTTGTAAGTTAAAAAAAAAAATAAATAAAAGGAGGGAACAGGGTTTGTAAATCCACACCTTGTCCTGTTCTTTACAGTGACTCAAATTTAAAGACATGTACACTTTCTAGTATTGGTGTTCACCTTTTTGTGTTCTTGTGCAGTTCTTTCTCCTGTGGGATACCCTTAATTTCAAACTGATACTCCTCAACTTCATTGCAATAAAAACCTTCAACTTCTGAATTTGTTGACTGCTCCCCCTTCCATTTTACCTTTTTTATGGCTGTAGACTGCTGTACTGCATCAGCCTGGGACAGTGTTGGGCTGCTTGTGAATCCAGTGACCACAGCCTCTCAGAAGTCATCTCTAGCAAGCTGCTGTTCCCTTCTATGTATGCTTAGAAAAACATATATAAACTAGGTAGTAAGTCAGAGATCTTTATCACTTTGTCCCAAAACTGGGTTCTTTCCCCTGCCTGGTGTGCAAAATGCAATGAACACACTGCATGGAGATATTTTGGTTCCAGTTCTGCAGAGAATAGGGGTGCCAGGTGATAATCTGCAGAACTAGTGCACCTTTGAGACAGTGAGTGAGTCTTTCATACAGAATAGTTACAGAGGAGAAGTTAAGGTAGAGCAAGTGAGTGGCTGGTCATTTCCTCACTCCTCACTTCACTTATGAAGACAGGAGTTTAGCATTCCTTTGCCTCAAGGCTCCTGCTGGCTTTTAGGACCATCCAGCACTTACCCAGGTGGTATCCCTCCTGATCCCTGCCCCTGGTTGAGAGATGGGAACCTTTGTCAGCCTTTTTCCTCTTGACTATAACCAGTAATTTTGGGGGGGAGGGGACACAGGATGGGGACACACCATTTTAGCAACCTTTATGTTCTCTCTTCCTTTCAGAGGACTCTGCCTCCTTTTAAACTTAATGTCCTATTTTCCCCCTTTAGGCCTTCTCAGGTGAAACATCTTTGTCAACATTCCAACAATATCCCAAATTACCAAAGACTAAATACTATCATTTTGATTATCATTTTAGGTGGTGGCATCTGGCCTTGCTAAGGTTTTCTTGTGTCTTTATTGCTCATTTTTTTGTCACTCTTCTTTGAGTACTCTATTATTTTGCTAGTAAGAAGGTTTTAGTTATCTTTGGTTTTCCCCAGGAAACTTAATTTTTCTTTAATTACAAAGAAACTTTGATATCAGTAAGTTGCAAAAAGTTGCCACTTCATTTAAATTCAGTAATACTCCCTTTTGAGACTTCACTTTCACTGAAGAGAAATTTTCAAATGTGGAACAACATGGATTTTTATTTTTAACTTGCTCTCTGTGGAAAAAGCAGTGTGCTCCACATAAAGAACTTAGGATCACTATATTTGTGAAGTTAATTGTGTAAATGTTTTGATACACAAAATCTGCAAAAGTCTTTTAATCCTGCAGGCTTTTCAAACATCAGATGTTAGTTACCTAATGACTGGTGGAATGGGGCTCTATAAATCAGAGGCAAACAGCTGATGGGCCTAGGAGAGCTTGACCTGAATTGCCTTTTTTTTTTCCTACTAGAAAATTCCAGAGAAACTTTCAGAGCTTAAATATAGTGTCACTAAAAAGTCTGAGTACTGTTGCATGGTTATATGATCAGGCTGTTGTCAGTTAAGATTGCACAAGGGATTTGTAACTGTTGTTTCCTGACTCCAATACTGAGCTTTCACATGTATTAAGCTTCAGAGTTCTCTCCTCAAGGTAGAATCTGTTATGAATAAGTCACTAGAGTGTAATAAATAAATAAACTGCAGACCAAACATGCTTTGTAAAGAACAGCATGGTTTGGTTCTAATCTCAAGAGACTGCTTTCAAGAATTGCAGCTGTTCATCTCTTCATGCATATGATTTGAGCTAACATTGAATTTTTGGGGGGTACACACCAAATTGACTTAGCTTAAGTTTCTTGTTTAGGAAGGAGATGGTTCTGGTGCATGCAGGTCTGTGCTTAACACTCACCAGGGTTTCAGTTCTTCTGTGAAGTGACTGTAGGTGATGTTGCAGAGTTTCAAGCCTGTATGAAGTTCCCTCATTTTGCACCTCTCTGGCTGCTCCCTGCTTTACAGCCCATTCTGAAATGGTTCTTTGTATGTGGCAAGGAGCAATAGTTTGGAGGCTGATCCAGTCGTTGTACTCAAAAGGTGCAGTTATTTTTGGATAAGGTGCTTCTAGACTGGCTGATGTGCCTCTGCAGGCCCAGGAATGGTGGGTTGATGGAAGGCTGTATGTCCTGGCCCAGGCAAGAAGTCCAAGTGTAGCACAGATTTCATGCTAGACAATCTCATGCTCTGACTTTGTCACCTGTTTTCTTCCAAACTGAGTCACCCTTGGTGAGCAGATGTCCAGAAGGTCACAGGGTGCTGGCTCCACTTCCTTGTTTCTCTCTGCTGACTGAGAGGAGGGAGCAGTGCATTTCAACAAAGCTGAGCAATTAAGAACCACCACAACGTTTAAAAACCATACATGGAGCAGAAAAGTCAAATGTGTTATTTTTAGTAGTGCAAGAGCTAGAGGTTATCCAGGGAAATTCCCCTTTTTCCCCCTGGCTGTAAAACAAGACTTTTTTCACAGACTAACCAGATTGCTGCTATGTTGCTTTAAGTTGTAGTGATGAAAAATGTGAATGGATAAACAGGGTAAAGGTAAATTTAGGACAGATTATAGAATCACAGGGTAGTTTGGGTTGGAGGGGACATTTAAAGCTCATCTAGTGCAACCCCCCTGCAGTGAGCAGGGACACCTTTAACTAGATCAGGTTGTTCAAAGTCTTGTCCAACCTGATCTGAAATGTTTCCAGGGATGGAGCTACTTCTCTGGGCAACCTGGGCCAGTGTATCACCACCCTCACTGTAAAAAAATTCTTCCTTGTATCTAGTCTGAATCTATCTTCTTTTAGTTTAAAACCATTACCTCTTGTTCTGTTGCAACAAGTCCAGCTAAAAAGACTGTGCCCATCTTTCTTATAGGCTTTAAGTACTGGAAGGCTTCAATAAAGTCTCCCCAGAGCCTTCTCCAGGCTGAACAACCCTGAAGACTGGTGGTGTTTTGGTTTTGCATCTGGCCCTTGGTAGCTGGGACCCACTACCTCTGTCTTTCAAAGTTCCTACCCTGCTGATAGCTGAAAGCTTGAACAGAGGTGTTTGCAAAGGGCAGTTGTTCCTTACCTACCCTGTCTGTGTGCTCTTGTAAGAGCCTGGGCTGGCCTTTATACCTCAAAGGAGGAAGAGAAATGGGGATCAGATGATGTTGGAAACAGTGCATCTAAAGCTTTCAGGATATGCAAGCCAGCTCTTGAGCTGGCCCTTGTTCTTTTGTCACTGACCAAAATGACCCATCTCCAAAACCCTGGTGTCTCTCTTCCCCTCCACACTCTTCTCCTTCCACCCACCTCCACTCCTTCAGGAAAAACCCAGTAGCTGTGTAAGAGAGTTGTATGTGTGTGAGATGGTAGCAATTTAACTGTGTCCTGTTAAATGTTAACTGTGAAGCCTGTTGGCTTTAGAAGGGAATTAAAAG
>NW_008611713.1:0-866 GCF_000691845.1 Merops nubicus | reverse complement strand
TTCCTGCTCTGCAAGTGAAAACTCACCTTGGTAGATGTTCTGTGTGGAGTTGATGGCTTGCATCCCTTTGAGGACCTTAGCTGGACAGAGGAGAGGTAGAGCCAGATTTTCACTGATATTGCACAATATACAGAGGAAGTGTAGAACACTTTCCAGCTTTCTCATTATATATTTTTGAGTTTGGTCTTTTAATCCAATATTAGAACATTAGAACACAGGATGAAGGCAGTTCAACTGACTCGAATAACATGAGGATTTTTGTTCCCTTTAAACTTGGGCAGTCCCTTTAGGCCTTGTCTTAAAACTGATTTCCTAGAATTAATGATCCAAATCCCCAGTCAGCTCAAAACAAATATTTAAAATAAAAGCATAATGACTCTATTACCCAGTCACCTCCCCCTGGTGACCCTCTCTCCTGGTGACCAAATAGTGGATCCCAACACTGTAATATTAGTGGTAAGTAGTTAGCATGAGGTCCCTTGTGAGAACAGCAGGAGTATCCCATGCTTCTACATCAACTTTTTTCCTTTGAGTGAAGTAAAAATTGGCTCTGCATACCATGCAGATGGATTTTGTAGAGTGAGGTTCTTCACTTTGTGAAGCTGAGTGTGTGGGGTTCACGCGTCTCTCACGCATTGGAGGGGCTGAACAGCCATTTGGCTAGGCTGACTCTTTGAAACTGCACTGGCTAAAATTTGTTTTGAAAGGAAAACTTTTGGTTTGGGGAACAAAATATTGCCCGAAACAGCAAAATCTTGCATAACACCCTAATTCTTTGAATTTGCTGTTGAGTGCATTACCAGCAGGACGATGAACACAAGAAGGAAATTTTATAAATAAGTACTTTTTTTTTTTTCTTTTTTTTT
>NW_008611712.1:0-622 GCF_000691845.1 Merops nubicus | reverse complement strand
TGTTATGTGTACCTCATATAGACATTAATTCATTTTTAAGCCCATCATTGCAATCCTAGCTCTGTCCTTGCTTCCCCATCAGCTCTGTTGCTCAGGTTTGTTTTCCCCAGCCCCACCCCTACCCTTTTTCAGCCCTGGTTTGTGTACTACGTTTCCTGCTCTGTCTTCTCTCGCTTGCAGTCTCTGCCCTGTGATTTCTTTCTCATCTCCTGCTCTGCACCTCTCCAATGTCCCCTGCTTCTGTTTGTAACGACGGGCCTGTAGAACAAGATCATAAATCATCGCTGTTCTCAGGCCCAAAGCGCAGCCGTCCCTGTGCTAGTGCTGAAAGTGCAGCACTTGATCTCGTGAGGAGCTGCAGCCCCCACAGGCAGCTCCTGCTTCCCCAGGCCATGACAGGAAAGGTTGCAGCCAAAGGCCGGGGGCCGAGAGTGCTGGAAACAGAGGGGGAACAGGATGGAGCGTGCTGGGGGCAGCAGCCACCCACTCAGGGAAACGTTTATTGCACTTGATTTAGTCCAGTTTAACGGTTTTATAAGCTTTGTGTATATATACTAATATAACAAAAGCTAAAGGAGGGGATAAACCCGAAAAGCTAACCAAATCGAAGGCAAAACCCAAG
>NW_008611711.1:0-24067 GCF_000691845.1 Merops nubicus | reverse complement strand
GGGGCGCTGCCGCCGCTCCGCGGGGCTGTCCGGGGCGCGGCCCCCCCGCACTTGCTGCTGGGCTGTACCGACCCCCAGGGGACTTCAGGCCATCTTGCGCTAAACTCTCAGAACCGCGCGTTCAGAAGTCAGATTTTTAGTCATTTTAGTCTAGACGATTTGTGTTTTTGGTATTTTTCTTCAACACGTCCGAATTCGGCAGTTTCCGTAGTTTCTGTCGGTTCTAAATCAGAAAGTGTCTGACATGGTGCTGCTTGCAGTTTGTGAAGTTGTGTGGAAGTTCTGTGTTCCTTATAAGCTCAGATGACGCGTTGCTGAGCCCTTCGCTGACTTACATCATCTCAATGTGAAAATGTTGGAATGCAGAAACCTCAGTTTAAGTCATAAATAAAAATTGCCCAGTTTCAAGTTTTTTTAGAGAGAAGCCATCTGCTCATTTTGAGAGGCTCTTTTCATGTCTTTGAGGAGAGGTTCATCCAGATGTGCCCTGTCGTGCTCCAGAAATGCAGATGTTTTCGTGTACGTTTCTGTGTGGTGTTGTGTAAAATGACGTTAATGGTTAGGATCCTAAACTATGTGAAGGAATTGGTGGATTGAGTATGACATCAAAATGTTACCAAAACTACTCGTTTTAAAAGAGTAACAAATAATGTATTGCTGCTTTAAAATTCACTGCTATGAAGTTAAGTTTCTTCTTCAGTGATTGTAAAGTGAGGCAGGAAACACTGTGTTAGGTAAGCAATAATATGTGTACTATGCCCTTTAAGGCCTTCCCACCAAAAAATCGATAATCAAAGGATCTGGGCATAGATTTGTGTTTCTGCTGACCCAGTGCTCTCCACTCCAGTAGTCTCTGCAAGAAGAGGTAACATTAGCACAGTGGTGTATTAATTGAATGGCAAAGAAGCCCGTAGGAATGATTAACCCTTCAGGTTCAATTACACAGAGTGGGAACTATTAAATTTTGTCTTTTGGCCTTCGTTGGCCAAAATTGCCATCCTCAATCACTGGAATTTATAAATATTTTTCTAAAATAAATTTAATGAATAAAATAAATTTCTAAGATTTTTTCCAGTCTACCCTATTATCTAAACCTCCTCTGTAAAATAGTAAACAAGACTCTGCTCAGCTTCCAAATTCTTGTGAAAACCCTCTTTGTCCAAGACTCCTACGCTTTTCACCGTACACGTCCCTTGTGCTGGTGCCTCTGGCAGTCACGCTGCGTGTCAAAGAGCAGGTATTACGGGTTGTGTTCCCGTGGGTCTGCCATTTTGTGTAGGCACTTAAAAAAAAATAATCAATTAAAAGTAGCAATAAAAAAAGATGGAAATTACTCCCTAACTTTTGTTCTTTTTAAATTTTGATACAAAATCAGTTGATGAACTTTTTCTGTATACTGCTTATCTCATTATAGTCTGCAGTTACAGCCCATGTTTTAAACCAGAAAGAATAAGACGAGATGTACTTCAATTTTAAAAAGAGACAGTTTTAAAATAGGGAGTGGTCCTTTATCTCAGTGATTGTTGCAAAGGTAAATGGGCAACCTTACACAGAAACTACTGTTGCCACTCTTTTGGGGCACGAGTTACAATTGGGACATAAGTGTTTTGCAGATTATGCCTGCAGATTAAGTGTGATCTTAATTTAGTTAGCAGCCCAGACCAGAAGTTGTTTTTGTTTTTCTTGATAATAAATGAAATCTTTTCAATCGCTTCATGGGTTTTTTAGTGATTTTTTTTTTTCAATAGACAGAAACGATAAGTGATCAAAGCGGATGGCTTGTGCTGGTGGTCACATGGACCTACTACTAGCCCTGATAGAGATTTCCTGCTTCATTTTGGGGATGTCACTTAGGTCTCTTACACCTTACTGCCCTCAAATACAGAGAATACTACAATTGCAGCAAACCTAGTAATCCAAATATATACACTACATAGTTTTTTAAGATTGATGTTTCATTATCTGATAAAAAGAGAAACTTAAGACCTAACAGACAGGAAAGCTATTGCCATTTTAAAATATTTTCTTTGCATTGGATTTATAGCCCACTACTGTTATTTTTTTTAAAAAAAGTTTGCAGTTCCATTAGAGCTATGGGTTAACTCCATTTTCAGCAGCATGTGCAGATCTTCTCTCCTGTCGGGGAGATATATTTTCTCTGCCATCTGCTGATTCAGATGCTTACTGATGCAGGTTTCTCTGCCAAAATTCTAAGAGTTTCCTGGAACTCTGGTCATGTGACAGTATTAACTTAACAATGGTCTGGAAAATAAACACTTCTTGAGAATTCCAGGAAAAAGGAGGAAAAGAAGGATTTGTTTTATGCTGGAGCAGTTTGCACCTTTTCTGAGCAGCAGCAAAGGCACTTGGGGTTCTTTTCAAACAATTTATTACTGTGCTTAGTCACATTTTGTCTGTTCCCAAAATGCAGAAAGCTCAGCTCTTGAGTAATAGTTTTCTTGAGCATTTATGAGAAATAATCTTTCAAGTGCATCCTTTATTACCAGATGAGCAGTAACTGCCTCACAGAAGGTCACAAGAGAGTTTCCAGTCTAATCTTTTGTTTTCACTAGCAAAGTTCTTCTTTCCTAACCTCTAAGATTTAAATTTTCCATGTCTAATCTTTAGAAGCATGTTTTTAAGAGTGGTAAATCATGCATGTGAGAATGGAAGAAATATAATGTCATTAAATGTGACTTCTGACAAACACAGAAACTTGGATTATCAAGTAATTGCCTTGGAGCTGAATTTGACATATTGAAATAAAGAATGATCAGTGAAATGTTAGTACTTCTAAATGTATTGAAAAGATTAAGATCCTATTGCTACATTTCCCAACAGTTTTATTTATGTAGGTGTATTTATTAATAAACAGTAAAAATTTGTAAGCTATTTTTCTGTCCCTTAGCTGAAGATTCTAGCTGTTGGTTAACTTGTGTTTATTCTATTTGAGTATTTGACAGAAAATATTCAGCAGCTGTGCTTGAGAGTCTTCCTGGTTTTAGAAAGCAGGTGAGGGGATGCAGCTTTGGTGGCATGCATTTGAGGCTGCACACCCTTAAATATACCCAGTGCCCGCATGCGTGCTTCCAAAAGGTCATTAGATTTTTCCTAAGCTCATCACTTAAGTTTATACCACAACAGAGTTGCTGATCCCTTGGCGGTTTTTTTTTTTTTTGTCTTGTGTGCTGATGAAACTCAAATCTGTTAGAAACATCAAAGGTTGTTCTGCTGTAGTTGGAGCAGAGGGTATTGAAGCACCATCAACAAATATGTTTGTTTTCTCTTCCACTTTGAAACTTCTGCAGAAAGCCCAGTACTGCTCTGCTGCTGAAGGGGATCTTCTGAAAAGTTCCCTCTTTAATCAATTGCACAGAGAGAATCGTGAAGCTTTGAAATCAAAAATAAAGTGTCACCGTGGAACTTTGCAGATGTTTGCTTTACAGAGCAACAGCAGCAGGCAAGCAGCAAGAGCTCTGCGTCCAGACTTGGGGACTAGAAAATGCCAAGAGCGTGAGAGTAGGGAGCAGAAGGGTTGTGTGCTGACAGACCATGTGCTGCTGAACAGGGGTTGTCCCTCGTTATACAGAATGCAAAGCCGTGGTTATTCCTTATTGGTTAGCATGACTTTACCTACAAATTTATCAAAATTTTAGATGCATCACATGCATTTATAGTGATATGAAAGCTGGTGTCCGTATCTAATCAAGAATATGATCTTCTACTAAGTAGCCATGTTGCATCAGACAAAGAATCTTGAAGTGTGTTTTTTGAAAGTTTGAATTATTTCATGTTTTTTCAGTTTACTTAACGAAGCAGCATAATGCTTAAAGCATTCTAATATGTAAAAGCTGTGTGGCTCTCTGTAGTTGTTGCTGGTTGTGTCATGATTAGGTATGTGTTTTACCACATCTTTATAATTGCTGTTTTAATGAATCTGCACTCTGTTGAAGCAAGGCTTAGAGATATTTGCTACAGACTCTTTCGAGAGGATGATACCGTTATTATGTAAGGTACTACAAGGAAGAACATTTTAGTCAGTAGATCAGGAACTTTATGCTTAAACTCTTTCGGTCATCTGAGTGGAATCATAGGGCTTTGGTGACACGCTGATGATCAATGACTTTGGTGTAGAGCTTACCCTTTTAGTATCTCACGTACTAGCAGCTTTGCTTTTCTAGTAGCTAAAAGACTAGGTCTGCTGCCAATGTTGGTTTAGTATCTTCTGTAATTAAAACTTCCCAGAAAACTCTTCTAGCTCATTGGTATTATCCTTATTCCTCTACAGTTGTCATTGTTCCATGAGCAAGATTTAGGGGGATCTGAATCCTAACATCTAGCAGAGTGGTAGGAAGAATTACTCACCTAACCCTAACTGGCACACTGATGTTAGAATGTTTTCTGTTGGCAGAATTTCAGCACAGCTTGTCCTACTGAACCTGGCCTGTGTCAGGAATGGCAAGAGTCCCAAGTGCTGCACCGCATGCCCTGTGGATCCTTTTCTTTTCATATACAACAAATGAAGGTACATTTGTCAATGTTTTAAATTATTATAATGAAGGTTTTACTGACAGGATTTTCCCATGACTAGTAAGCAACACCATTACTATTAATTAACTTACACAAAATGTGTGATTTCAAATGTCAGGAATATACATATACTAGAATAAATTCTTAGATTTTTTTTATTTTTATTGACCTTTTCCATATAGGTAAGGGAAAAACAGAATTTCCAGGAAGGAGAAGCTGCAATTTGGAAAGTCATCTCCTCCTTTCCCCACTGTCTTTCTCTGTTGGGCACCTTGCTGCAAATGGGGCTCAGCAATGACCCTTTGTAGGGGACATCTCCGTAGATATCATCGAAGAGTAGAGCACTAGTCTCTTGTTGGCTTACCTTCGTAACTGTTCACTGTGCAGGACCTTGAGGGAGCTCTGCTCCTGAAATGGAGCCTGTTGATCAGCTGTTAAAGGGCATCTGTCAATTTGCATTCTTGGAAGTGTGCAGAATTACTATGTTGGAAAATTTAGTTGATGGGATTTGAACAGATTTTGCAGGCACTTGCTCTCAGGCATTACGTGCCCCAGCTTATTCCTGTGCAGGGGCAGATAACTGGCATGTGATGTGCTGTGTGTTCTTCACAGTCCTTTTGGTCTGGGAGGATGTGGAGCTGCAGTAAGTCTTAATGCTCCTTGCTAGCTCATGGTTATTTTCTAAAGTTCAGCTGGCAGAGGCTGAAGAGGAAAATGTTTTGGTTTTTTTTTTTCTTGTACATTTTTATGATATTTGTTTATAATGACAAGTTAGATATATAAAATCATCTTTTCTGACAATGCATTTTTATTCTTTGGAAAATGAATCTTCCATTTTGCTTTCTATAGTTTTTAAGTAGTTCCACGGTAGTTTTTTTTTTTTCTTTTAGACTGGATATTAGGAAGAAGTTCTTCAGTTTGAGGGTGGCAGGACTCTGGAATGGATTGCCCAGAGCGGTTGTAGGTGCTCCTTCACTGGAGGTTTTTAAGGCCATGTTGGATGAGGCCTTGAGCAACCTGGTCTAGCTGAGAGACATTGTGACAGGGCCATTGATTTAGATGATCTCTAGGGTCCCTTCCAACCTAAGCCATTCTGTGAAATGAAAATTAAAAATAGCTTGTCCCTAGGGGAAAAAAAAAGATGTGTTAGATACTTTCTTGTGTGCAGTGAAACAGTACAATTTGAATTAATAATAAGGATCAGTGTGAGGGCACATTGGCTGGGTCATCTGATCTAGGTAATCCCATGTTCTGTAAATTTTGTAATGTAATTTTAATGTAAAGTAAAATGTAATTTTACAGGTTTTCCCCTCCCATTGACAACATGTTTTAAGTCTCTTCAGCATGGTATTCCAGTTGAGGATTAAAAAAGAAATCCAGTATTTCAGTTCCCTTTTTTAACTACACAAACAGAAAACAAACTGTACTGTATGTGGTTTCAAAAGGAAATTCTCAAACATCTGAGGTTTAAAAAAAATACAGTGTAGCAGAGACAGAAAAGGGAGAAGGTCACAGGAATAGAATACAGAAGATAATTCAGAATTCTGGAAAAACATGAGGACACTGAAAGGCAAGCTGCTAATCACCATAGCTTACCCCAGCAGGAAGAGCTTCATGTAGTCAGAAGTATTCTTGAAAGTCTAAAATCATTAACACATCGAAAAATAATTACGTTAATCTTTAAAGGGCTTGAAATATTAGTACTTTTAAAAGTGAATCTTAAAGTGGGAGAGGGGGGAAACACAACAAAACAATAAAAATGTGAATGGCAACCAAATCTAGACAGCAACAGGATAAATAGATAATGGTACTTTTAGAATCTATAAGCAATGTAGTTGTTACAGTACTGCAGAAGTTTAATCTTTAATTTGCTACTTTTCTGATGTTTCTTGGGATTTTTTTTTTTAAGAATTGGGGACTGTGCAGAACAAAAGGGAACCAAAAGTGGTGCTGCCATCCAGAAAGGCTGTGAGAAGATGGTTCTTATCTACAAGATAAATATCTATACTTAGGAACTAAACCAGAACATTTTCTAATTATTTAAACAGTAATGAAACCATGAGCTGCAGTCAGTTCTAGGTTTATAACCAGTCAGTTTACCAGATACTTTAGATTACGGTTTTTATCGAGTTTTAAAGTGATTCCTTGACGTTGCTGTACATCCTTGTTTGTCTAAGTGAGCCTCACTGAGGTTATTGGGCTTACTGGAGCGATACAGGACTGCTTGGTAGTCAAGTTTTGTGGGAGAGCTTTTAGAAAAGCAAGCTAAAGTTACGTGTGGGTTTTAATGATGGTGAAAGACCACACACTGACACTGCTAAACAATTGTTCCTTTGAGTCAGGGTTTTATTGAAGTACCAGAGGGTCTGGTAGGAGATCCTGTTGTTATATATTGTGTCCAACTAAAAGGCATCTGACCGTCAGGTGTATGACATTTGTAGATACTGTACTGGATGAGAGTATGCAAAAGTTATATCAGAATAAATAACACAAATGGACTACAAGAGTAGAAATACAGGAAGGATAAAATGAAATTATGTATTTTTAACAATAAAGAATTTTGCTTAGGAGGAATAATCTGAAACTTAAGTACCCATTGGAAAGAACAAGCCTGTGAAGCTGCAGTGGCTGAAGAACAAGGACCTTTACAAGATATGAATTGTTGGTGCTTTACTCTTGAATTTGCATGGTAAATTACAAAGCAGAGAGTTAGTAATGTGCCAGGCTCTGTAAACAAAATTTGCCCTTGTATAACTGCCACAGGAACCTTCTAGCAGAATCCTAGTCAGAAAAATATCAATAAAATATTTTAA
The DNA here is from genome assembly GCF_000691845.1 of Merops nubicus. Classification (NCBI taxonomy): domain Eukaryota; kingdom Metazoa; phylum Chordata; class Aves; order Coraciiformes; family Meropidae; genus Merops; species Merops nubicus. Next base: position 16,724 of record NW_008611711.1, on the reverse strand, counting down.
AAACATTCATATTAAATGATCTAAACATCAGTAATACAGATTAGATCTCTTTAACTTGTGCAAGAAAATGGAGATGTTGTTAATATTTACTAATAACAGAGAAGTTGAACATCAAAAAGGAAAATAGTGGTCTGGGATGATAAGAGTATTGGCTATTTCTGACTGCTTTATTTGGAAATGATCACATTCCAGTGCCATATTTGTCACACAATTCTAATAACAGCATAACCTTACTGTCACATAGCTCCTCCTCTTCTGTTCCTTGTTTCACTTGTGGGAGTGCATTGAAACAATGGAAAATGAGGCTGGAAGGGATACTGAGGACTGTGTATTTCATTTCTCTTTTCAGTTCTAACAAAGATATTTTGACCAATGTTTTCTATTTTTTTTCTTAAATACTCCCAGTGAAAGAGATTGTAAATACAAACATTGGAAGTGCAGAAACTTTGGCTTCCCTTCCCAGTGCATGGAACTATGTGACTCCATCTCTCCAGGTCTCAGAACACTTTCACAACAACATAAAGCAGAAGACAGAGCAGGAGATAATGAGTGAAATTACGAAAAGGTGTATACTAGAAGAAAACCTGTAACAGGAGGATTTTCCAGGCAGTGGGGGAGTGCTCTGTGGAGGCAGAGTAGACCTTCCCTGGGAAGCTTTGAACCTTCATAGATAAAGCATGAATACATGCCTGCAATGATATTGGTCTGACTCTGTTAATTATCTCCACTTGGCTTTTGAACCTTTTGCATTAACACATAGGATAATGCTGTTCTGTAACTAAATGTTGATGTATTTTAGAGCTATCAGAATCAGATTTTCTGTGCTTGGAAGACTGTTGGATGAGTTGTGCCTTCTTATTTCAGTGTTACTTACTACAGACTACCTTATTCTCCAAGACTGTAGATGTTGTCTACAGAAAGGTGGAGACATTTGGTGGCATGCATCTCTTTCCATTTACCCAGAACAGAAAAAATAACAATGCTTTCACTTAATTTATAGGGGGTTGGTAGCTATATTTAGATGGGAAAGTTAATGTTTGTGCTTAGTCCAATTTATTCTTTTGATTCTCTTGATTGTCGTTGTGTGCTGCTTCTCCCTAGTTATGGCTGCAGGACACATGGAGGAATTTGCATGCTTCACTGACTACGACAGAGAGCTGGTTTGTCACTGGAAGGTGCCTGCACAAACAAATTGCTCTAAAGAATTCCTGCTCTACTACAGGAATGAAATTGCTTTTCCACTGTAAGTATTTAATAGGTGTTTAATGTTAATATAATTGTTGGAACTTCATATATCCTATAGCCATTATCGGGTTTGATTCCCTCCCTCTACCATGAGTGTCTGGGACAAAATGTAATCCAGGTTATTCTTCTTGCTAGAAGGAAAATAGCTTACTGCAGTTAACAGCACACTCTGTTCAGTGGTCTACTTTTCTGCAGACCTCTCTGCACTCTTGAGTACAGAGGAGTGATCAAGTCCTACTTGTAGGAGTGGTAGGGCTCTCAAGTATACCCAGCATTCATTTCATGCAGAGTTTTGCCTCCTTCAGGAGAAGTCATACCTGGGTTACCAGTCCATAGCCTGCATGAAAGATACTCTCCTCTGGAGCCCAGGTTGTTATGTCTGCATACAGTCTTAACTCTGTGGTCAGCTCCCCTGCTGACCCCTGCAGCAGGGCCAGTCTTCATCTCCTGCAAAGGAAGATACATCTGGGCTCTCCTGTTCCTCTCGATATGATTTCTCCACGCTGACATCCAAACAACCTCACTTTGTACACTGTAGCAAACTTGTTCCTATACTAGCAAGCTGTTAAGTCCACTCCTTCAGAGGCTGAGGTGTGACAGAAGGTGTTAATTTTTCCTCTGAGGATCCATCCTTAGCTTTCTGTCAAGCTTTTAATTTGTGCCAGACAAATATGCATTTGTTGTGTTTGTATTGTGCAATACAGATAGGGATATCCAAGGGCTGTTGGGGGAAGGTAGATCTTGTGGGAGTTTGAGGGAGCTCGGTTCTGGTTGGGATTTGTTTGGGCTAAGCATTTCTAGGAACTGAGCTTGTTGGTCTCAGATTTGACTAGTTTTACAGACTGGGAAGCTTAATTTCACCTTTTCAAGAAATAGTGTGCCACACTCTAAACTAATCACATAATTTTCTGCGTGTTTTTCCAGCAGGAAACATGAAACAGGCAGAAATCATGTGTGTGTCCCTGAGAATGGAAGAGACAGTTTGTGCACTTGCACAATACATCAGGATTATTTTGTATCAGCCCTCACCTATATTCTGGCTCTGCAGTTCAATGGGAGTGATATGTGGAATTACAGTGTTAAACCAGCCCTGGTTGGTAAGAAACTTCTTCCTTTGTCACCAGGATATTTGGTTCCAGGCTTGCAATCCTACCTAGCTTCATGTCACTGGAGCAGTTTTTTCTTACCTGAGTTGAAAAGTGCCCTGCTGGCTGAAATGCAAAATCCATTTGGCTTAGAAACTTGATACTGGAGTAGTTTCTTAAAGAAAGAACGTAAGAAATGGGGCAAGCAGAGAGTAATTCTTCCTCTAGCTGTACCCTCTCAGCTGCCAGCCAGCATCACGTTGGGGGTTTAGATGTGCCTTTAGTACATTTTACTTGTGGCTGTAGAATTTAAGGATGAAGAAGAATGCACTGCTTCCAGTTTCTAGAAAGGTGCTAGGCTATCCCTACTGAAATTTCTCCCATTCCTGTCTGTGCCATACTCTGATTTTTCGTGCTGGTTGAATCATCGCTCTGAACGGAGATTTCTACAGTAATTGCTGTTGGATTATAACAACCAGTGATAAAAAAGTTTACTCTCGCACAAGACAGAGCATAGACACAGTTTGTGTCACTATTGGCACCTAGTTTGTTTAGAATAGTGTGCTTGTTCACAACACGTTACCTCAGGCACTCAGAGATATCATTCACATACCTTAGGCAGGCATTCACCTGCATTGGTGAGCTGGTTCTTTTCAGAACAGGCTTTTTCCCATATTTTCCAGGCTGGAAGCTGCATCCAGTGCACCAGAAGGTTGAAGTTGCTGTTTGTTCAACCAGCTTGAAGATTCAGTGCTTGTTAATGAATAGCTTGCTGTTGCTCTGGTATCTGTGTGCTACAGCATAGTGAAAAGGGCTAAATGCATGGACTGAGATGAGATTCTGGTCTCTGGTGAATGTTTGTCTCTCTGCTTCTCTCCATCAGTGCTTTCCCATTTCCATGTTCTCCTTTAATTGTATTTTTTTAACATACAGTTAAACCACGGGCCCCCAAAAATCTTGCCATTGAGAAAGCTGAAAATGGTAACTTCAATCTGAGCTGGGAGGAGGGCTACTCTCCTCCGTCCATGCTCTCTGGAGAGCCAGTCATCTATGAAGTGAAATACTGGAGGAAGCACCACCCAGCAGAGGTAAGAGACAGACAATCTCTTAATTTTCTGTCTCTCTGGAGCTTTCACGTTTAAAAAGTCCTCAGAAAAGTCTTGAAACCATTTAATGAACAATGGTGTAAGTGCCACCAAGGACAAGTACCACGATGTCCATGATGACACACTTGCTACAGGTCACGTTGCCCCAAGGTGCTCCAGCTGGGCTGTAAAAGATTGAAACTGTTCTGTCACCCCAAAATGGTCTGCTGCTCACAGTAGACAAGGCAGAGATTGAAAATACAATGCTGCTGTTCCCTGAACTTCATTTACACCTTAGGCATCAGGAAAACAGAGGCTGTTTGTGAGACTGTGGCACACTTGAGGCATTTCAGACACGCTCCTGAACAATCCAGCACTTCAGGGCTGGGCTGCTTCTGGTAGAGGAAGAACATGCATGGCAATATGTCACAAATACCACCTGCTCCTGACAACAAAATGCAGTATCACACACAGCAGTTAGGTACACAGTCCTTCATTCATGAAAGGTCACTAAAACACATAACACTATCATTATTTAATTGCTGTCACCAACTCTTCACTTCATAAAGAAATCGAAATGAACTTTCTTCCTTTCTTTTATTTTATATTCAGGTTTCTGTAAAAGCAATTAACTACCAGGCAAAAAGCTTTGAAATTACTGCAAGCTCCTTGAGGAGAGGCTATGATTACATTGCAAGTGTAAGGTGTAACTATACACACTACCCGGCCTACTGGAGTGAATGGAGTGAAGAAGTTGAATTTCACTATGGCAAGTATTGTAACAAATAGCAGCTTGATAAAAGGATGGTTTAGTTTTGTAAACCAGAGAATCTGTACCCCACTGCTCTTCTTCTCAGACTTACTGAATCATCATCATCATCTTCATCCTTTTGAATGTGCTGTGGATAAACATCCATAAAGGCTTCCAAAGAGACTAAACATAGAAAGGCAGCTCCTGGGGAAACTAAGGAAGAGAAGACCAAGGGAAGTTGAATTGTTTAGCCATATGAAAAAAGGGCTGAAAAGGAATGTGTTTATTTTCTATAAATATTTCATGAGGTAGACACCAGGGAAGGAGAACAGATAGTTAAACTAAAGAACAACATTGACATAAGAGCAAGTGGGTTTAAATGAAAAAGAGATATTTAGGCTGCAAATTAAGCAATACTTTTACTGTCAGAGGGTTTGTAAAAGTCTCTGAAGAGCGACTGGACATGAAGCATAGCAGCACCACAGTAGAGATGATAATGCCATTTGAGGGAGTGTGTGGCAGGTTTGTCCCTGAGAGCTGATAAATGGCCTCATAGTGCATGTTTGCTCTGCCAGCTCCTACACTCACAGTAACTGGCTGCAGTATCTGCACTGATCTTTCCCATGTGCCACACATCATAGCAGTTGGTAACTGTGTGCATTCTTTTGTTTATCTGCTGGAGGCTTTATTTTACATTCTCTAAAGAAGCAATTGTTTTAAGGTGCAAAAGAAGAGCAATTAATGTGGTATTGCCAGTACTTGTATTTATATGCACGTGCCCATGTAAATGTATATGTTTATTTAACAGATCACCAAATAACAGCTGAAGACATTTTGCAGACAGCTGTTCCTGTATCCTGCATACTGATCATGGCAGTGTTTGTGATTTGTTACTTCTGTTTTACCAAGTATGTATCACACTGTTGACAGCTTCTATAGAGTAGCAGTTTGCACAGATACTGGAATTGCCATTGATTAGCTGAATGTATGGTAGTACAAGAGTCTATAATGTTTTTGTTTTCCTCAGCACCTTTATAGAACTGTAGAATCATAGAATTATTTTGGTTGGAAAAGACCTTTAAGATCATTAAGTCCAACCACTAACCCAGAACTGCCAGGTCACCACTGAGCCATGTCCCTCAGCACCACATCTCCTCTGCTTTGAAACCCCTTCATGGCTGGGGGCTCCACCACTGCCCTGGGCAGCCTGGCACAGGCCTTGACGAGCCTTTGCAGGAGAATTTTTTCTTCATATCCAACCGAAACCTCCCCTGGTGCACATTGAGACCATTTCTTCTTGTACCATGGCTCGTTACTTGGGGGAGCAGACTGACCCCCACCTTGCTACAGCCTCCTTTCAAGTGTCTGTAGAAAGCAGTAATAAGGTTTCCCCTATACATGAGCAAATATTTTATAAGCACGAATCAGTTGCGCTCTGTAATTTTCTGAATAGGTAACTGAATATTCTCTATTATTCTTGCTAGAATTGGCTTGATACAGCATCCAAAATGGTGCACTTTGAGTGTTTGTCAGTTTTGGTTCCCAGTCTTTGCTGGAGTTCAGTAATGATGGTTAAATATCTGTATTTCTTTTAAGGGTTTTTTTGTGGTAATGTAAAAGTGGGTTCCTATCTGATTTGCACATCATTTCAAACATGATTAGAAGAACGTGTGACTGTGGTTGTGCAGAGCAGTCACGCACCAAACAAACAAACATCTTTGCACTAGTTTAATTAAAAGCAGCACTTGGAGATGCACAGAACAGGCAGCTTCCTGTTGCTGCAATGCAGATGGCGAAGAGGGAGAGAAGAACGGAAGAGGGAGGTGTACGCTGATGAAGCCAAAATGCAGTCGGAGCAAACAATATTAATTAATCTCTTTCAGAGTGAAGAAAGAATGGTGGGATCAAATCCCAAATCCAGCAAAGAGCCACTTGGTCGTAAAAAATGTCAAGGTAATTTAAAGGCTTTGCAGAAAATACCTTTTCCTAATCACAAGAAGTAGAACATACAATAAGTGCTATTGTCTGGCCAGTGCAGGAGATGCTAAATACAATATACCTGTGTCCTAAATCTCATTTGTATCTTTCTTAGTTTTCAGTTTTGTGCTACATTGATGAAATTAAGTTCCCTTTCCATGACTTAAAGCAGAGTCATATGGAAAACAAAATGTAAGTAAGATAAAGGAGAGAAAAAAAAAGGCAAACCAAACCCCAGCCTCTGCTTTACAACTTAAAATAGTTTCCTATTACGTGTTACATGAACATAAACTGTCCTTTCCTTTTGCCTTCCAAAAACAGAAACTGCAAGAAGTGTCTGGATCAAAGTTTGTCAAGCCAAAACTTCAAGGGAAAAGATAACATCAGAAATGTTGAGAAATCTTGCGATTGCCACAGCAAGTCTGGAGAGTGGTTTCGAAAAGGCAGCAGTGCAGTTTTAATCCCTGAGACAGTTCTGGTTGAAAAGTCTATAGAAATCTGTGATTGTTTAACAGACATTGAGGCTGATAGCCACGAAGAGACTAGTGACCAGCTCACCACGTTTGAGACTTGTGCAAGCAGTGTCAGTCCTTTCAGAGAGCACGCAGAACACAATGATGCACTGGCCAGGATGTTTATTGATCTCCTGGCAGATGGAAACAACAAGCAAGAGAAAGACCTGGACACCAGTGAGAATAAAAACTTTGAGAAACTTGAATCAAAAAATCCATCACAGCAAATTCCAAAGGAAAGCACAGCCCAGAATCAGCAGCCACGTGATATTTTTCATACAGTCTCCCTTTTCACCAAAGCCTCTGCAGATGACAACTGTAGCACACCCAGCAAGAAGTCAGAACAATCAGAAGAATCCTTTGAATCTGGCTATCGGAGCTCCAGTGTAAATTCTGCTTCTCTGGATGCAAGAGATGTTCAGCATGTGGTTGATCAAAGCCTTTATGCATGCAGTTCTGAAAGTCAGCATGACTCGTGTGTCCTATTCCAGGAATCTCCAAATAAACCATCCTCTAGTACCAAAAAAGATAGAGTAATCAACCCTGCACACAAGAGTTTTGATACCCTTGTGTCTCCATCCATGGAGCTGTGTAGCTCAGAATATAAGAGCTTTGACACCCTTACCTCTCCGTCCGTGGAGCCCTGCAGTTCTGCCTGCAGGAGCTGTGACACCCTTATGTTGTCAGCCGTGGAGCCCTGTAGTTCTGCATACAAGAGCTTTGATATTCTTGTGTCTCCATTCAGGGAACCAAGTGGCTCTGCATATAAGAGCGTTGATACCCTTCTGTCTCAGTCTATGGCTGACAGTAGCCTGACTCTGGGTTTTGAAAATGTGTGCTCCTCGCAGCCGTTGACACAGTTTTCAGAGACACCAGAACTTAACTGCAGAGGTCAGCTTTATGGAATCCCTAGCAATCAGACACGTTATACTAACGACAGATGTCCCCACACTGAGCCTGATTTTCAGGACATCTCTTCAGAACATACTGATTTTCAGTCTTTCTCCGCACATGCAAATGACAGGGCTTCAGCTTTCCTACCAGAGGAAGAAATGCATAAGCAAGTAACATATAAAAATGTTCAAAAGAAAGACAATATAATATCTTGCCTCACTGAACCTCAACCATCTAGTTATCAACCTTTTGGTAATGCAGTTAAATGTAATGGTGCATATGGCAGCAATGACAGTGAGGTTATCCCGGGGTCGCTGCATGAACCCTTCGTCCATCATCTGTACAACAACCTGAGAGAAACACCTCCAGACACCGCCATCCGTGACCCACTCCAGAGGACGGATGACCACGTGTGTTTGATTGTGCAGGGGTTTGACTGTAGCGTTGTCCCAGCATCTTGTGAGAATGTCACACAGACCGTTGATGGCAGCCTTTGGATCATCAACTCTAGTGAGCTGTCTGCTGATAGTAAAGATGAAAATACCAACAGAGATGAACAGCTGTTGCATTTGTTAGAGCTGAACTGTCAAGATTTTAACAGCAGAGAAAGGACTATAAAGGGAACAAAATCTAGGAGGTTTAACTCCACTGGTAAAGGAATGCAGGAGAGCAGCAGTAACAGACTATATACTGACTTTCACTGCCACACGCATAACCCCTTGAGGAAACTTGGAAATGCAGGGGAAAATAAAGCGGTGATAAAGCATGTGGCAGGCAGGTGGTGTGGCTCAGCAGCCAGCTTGCCAGAAGAATCACTGGACAGTATTGGGCTAAACTTGGAAAGAAAAATTGCAGGGCTCCTGGTCTCAGACAGGTTGTCACCTCCTCTCTTTGTGGATAACTCCTGTCCTCCTGATTCTCACACCATTCACAGTGAGGGTTCCATACTGGCACCTGCAGTTAAAAAAAGACCAGTAGAACTGTTGAGGGAAAACAACAAGAAGAATGAAAAAAAAATAAAACTTGAACAAGCCCTTGCCCCAGAGGACAACTACTACATGAAGGTAGCCTAGCCACACTTGCCAAGACTGCACAAAACCAGTCTTTGGAAATGAGCTGTATGGCAAATCGAAATGTTGCTTGTTCTTCCAAGTTGCCTGGAGTGAGGGCTGCTGCCGCTGAGGCATGGATTCAGTGGGGTAACACCCGTGCACGAAGCAGGGCTGGCAACTGGTGTGTCCCCTCGGGACAGGAGGGGGTACCACCAAACCTGCCTCCGGCTGTGATGGTTCTCTAAAAGTGGGCAGCAGCTGCATGAAGTACAAGTTCTTAGTACAGGTCCTGTGATTATTGCCATGGCTCCGTCATTTGCTTGGGAGACACACAGAGGTGATGGGGGCATGGACACACCTGGAAACTGGACAGAGGTGCAGCCCAAAGGGGAAGTGACTGACTTGCACTGGCAGCATCACACAGCTTCCGTAATTTATTTATTGGGGGAAGGGGGAAGGGGAGGTCCTGTGTGCCTAGCCCCAGATGTGGTATATCTTTCTATACTTGTTCAGTCAAGACCTGAAATAAAGATTATTGTCATTTGGACATAAGCAGTGATATTATTTATGATTAGTTTCTTATTCTGTAGAAGTAAGCAGAGTTCCTTCATACTTCTACAGCCATAAATAAAATCAGACAGTTGTAAGCAGTGTTTTCCCAGAAAGCTTATCCAGTTTATGGTCGGACTCCCCACACTGATGGAGATTTTTATCAGCTTCTTGTCCAGTCAGAATCTGCAGTTTTAGGACAGCATATACTTCCTGTTGGATAATTGTTCCAAAAGTTTTACTTGCAGCTCTCAACTTTTCTAGTGCCTGATTGTGTATTTTGATATGGTAAATTCCACCTGAGTATGCTGGCAGTGGCACAAAATAGTTAAGAACCATTAACTAATTTTATGTGTATTCAAATATATATTTGTGTTCTCTTTATTTAGAAAACCCTATTTGCATTGCCATTCTTAAGGAAGGCAATTGTAATGCTAAGCACAGAATCTGGTTTAATGTGTTTTGTAAGAGAGATTTTTGTACTGCAGATCTCTCTTCAAAGTTCAGGTTGGCCAAGTAGTAGATGTATCTGTGCATCGATTTTGCTGTGTTAAAAAAGGGTGTGTAATCCCTGGAAGGTGATTTGCAGTATCTGTATTTAGGTGTGATCATTACTATTTGTATAGGCTCTGGTTTGAAGTGCACTGTCACTGCAGGGGTGGTTGGTGTAAGGTAATCCTGCTTGTAAGCTAAGGTGCTGATGAACATGTTAGTTATTTTTTACTGAAAATACCAGGTTGAATTTTATTTTCACTTGGGTGAGGTTTAATTCTATCAGAAGTACTTTCTTTGCATGAGGATAGTGGCTGGCTGTAGTTAACATCAGCACAAGTGAAGTGTGAGGGCTGGGAGGCAGACGGGTGAAGAGGCTTTCTGGGACCCATCGACAGAGCCTGCGCTGAAATTGTGGAACAAGAAGATGCATAGAGGCCATGGTCTGCCTCATGAGTAAGACAACTCACTTCCCTAAATCCAAGCCAAATCAAGTTTAAGCAAAATCCCTCAGCTAGTTATTGCAGCTACCCTGAATGTATTACTCACCGTTTACAGTAGCAGCACAGAGCTGTTGTGGGAGGTGCAGGGACACCAGTGGTGCTTTCTTCTCATTCTGCTCCTGTACTCTCCTTTGTGCTCTTCATGAGGTCTTCCTGGAAGGCTTGCACTTGGCTGGAGAAGCCAGGAGAGATCTGCTCAGGCTAGGACTGGAAAGTGGCTTGCTGCAGCACTTCTCTGCTGAGTCCCAGCTTCATTCTGCCTTTCCCTGGCTTTTTTTTTTTTTTTTTTTTTTTTTTTCCCCCACCACCTAGCTATGCCTTCCTGTCTGCTTATTTCTCTTGGGTGGCTTTCTGTGTGTATTGTTCCCCTTCTCTCAGTATTTCTCTGGTGAAATCAAACTAGCTCTTGGAGAAGGGGGAGTCCTGTTCTTCCTTTGCATAACTTGGAACTGGTGATAAACAGCAACGAGCTCACCCTGTCCTGCAGTGGGCCCGGTGCACAGCTGCAGTGGAAACCAAATTCATCTTCTGTCCTCCAGTGCCTCTGCTTTTTCCATCTGGAGTTATTGCCAAGCTGTAAAATATGGGTAGGTTTCAAATGGCAGTATTCTGGCCTAAGATGGTGATCTGCACAGAGTGTGGGAGTTCTTCCTTGGGTGGCTCCCAGGACTGCCAGCAAGGTGGACTGCCCCAAGCCACACCTCCCGGGGGCCAGCCCGGGCTTGCAGAGGCAGCTTCCCTCCTGAGAGAGGAACTTTGTTCCTGAAGGCCAAGACCCTCCAAAGCATGTCCTTTTCAGCTACTGGAGGGCTCCTACCAGGAGAGAGAATTACGGATCATAGTGTATTTTCAGTGGATTTCAGTCTGTTTTGTAAGACTGCAGTGCAAGTGGAGGCTTGTGCCAAGTTTTAGCCTAGTTACAATGCCATTCATTACAATCACTCCACCTCCACGTCTTTCTTAGCTGGCTGCTCATCAGATATTGGCAACCCGACTCACCATAAGTGAAATTGGTTCCTGAGAAAAGCAGGTGTATTCCCAGTTCAGGAAAACCTAGTTCTGATACGCTACGTTTCCTTTGCAGAGAATGCCACAGCCTTGCTGTTTCTTTTTCTCTTTCTGAACAGTGTTAGCTCCTGAAATGCTGGGGTCTGAACCCCGAGCCCTGCATTAAAGTTGACATACGGGTGATTCCCACAGCCCTTCATACAGAGGTGGTGAGTTTGCCTTAGAGCTTCCCCCCAGGGTGCGGCCGGCCCTGCAGGGAGAGCCAGAAGGGAAATGAGCCCCAGGGGTCCCCCACTGAGTTAACAAAGGTCAGGGCTCTGCTTGGGGATAAAAGCTGGGACCACTTGCAGGGAGTCAGGAGTGTCTGTCTGTGGAGTGCACTCCCCAGAGCTGCCTGGTTCAGGGCAGACCTCCTGACTCTCCTGGAGCTGGGCCCTGGTCTGTTTAGGCCTCTGTGAACACGGGTCGATCGAGTGAGAGTCGCCATGTGGGCACCTTTCTCTTATGTGTTTAACTTGCTTGTTTGGCTGTTTCCCATGTCAACTGTGGGAAACCTCAGGTCACTGTTCATACCACCTGTTGTGGGCCGAGTCACATCTTTTGTGGGATTGCTGGGGGTGGTGTTGTTTGTGTACCAGCTGATTGACTTGTTTGTACCCCCGGTGGTCATTCATGTCACAATGTTTCTGATTACAATACAGTCTGTGTATTGGTTTCTCTTTCTGCTGGCTGTATCATTCTTGTTGGGCCTGGTCATTGGCAGAACAGCTCCTTGGAAAATACATGACTGGCACAGCTGCTGGTTTGTTCTGATCAGTCACAAGGTTTGTCGTTGCCTGATGAAAACTAACAACAAGATGAGGGTAAGACTAATATGGAACAGGAGCTTGAAGATGTGGGGTCAAGTTCTTGAGGGTAGGGACAAGTTAATTTGGGGTGAAGGAGGGGTCAGGGTTTTAAATAACTTGCCTTTGCATCTTGCTTTGGGACCCTATATTTTTCAGACAGGCTGCAAGGGTGTCCAAGTGCTTATCCATCATGAGCTGCAAACTTTATCAAAACAAATAAGTTATTTTAGCTGTTCTATTCTAGTAGTGACATGGCCAGAGGAACAAAGGGTGAGAACTGAATGAGGAGGTTGTGACTTCCAAAACCCCACTCCTTAATGTTTATCTCTGACTGTGGAATTACATGACAAAATTCCATAGTGAACGGAGACTGAAAGGACAGGTTGCTTTCTCATAGCCACATCTTTTCTGTAGAAAATTCCTTAGGGAGCATGATTTGTGCAGTTTGTATTCCAGCTCTGACAGAGGTGCTTCCAAAGGGTGTGATTTTGCATACAGTTGCTTTCACAAAGAATAGGTGGTTTTGACTAATCCTCAGGGGAACTGTGCCCATGCGATGCACAGGCACGTGCACAAGCACGTACACACACAGCCCATTTCCCCCTCTGCAGGTTGCCGAGTACAAGCTCTGCCCTGGGCTCCCACATGGTGATGTATCAAGATCACACATTACCCAGAATTTGGTTTTTTTCCCTGTGCTGCTGTGACTGGCAGCCATGTCATCCTGTCAGGTTTTCACTGCATGTTACAGCTTCACACAGCCCTCAAGGCCCCTCTGACTAAACTGTGCATTTGAGGTTGGAAGCCAAGCAACAGCTGAGCATGAACTTGCTGACAGAGTAATCACACCGATAAGTGGATCTGGTTTTCAGTGGCTGGACCACTGTCTCTCAAAGCAGATTGCTCTAAAGCAAAGGAAAAAAAAAAAAAACAGCCAAGTGAAAATAACCAGCCAAGTGAGGAGGAAGGCACCGTCCAGGTACTTCACTAACACTCTTGTGATAAGCTTAGGAAATTGCCATACCTCGGGGTGTTTTCCCAGAGGACCTAGTTACAGCCATCAGCAGCACCACTGGTTTGCTAGTCCTTTGACAGTTGCTGAGAAAGCAACGTTGAGAGAAACTTTACCTCTCTGCTGTACTCTGGACAAAGGTGCCCTGCTCTCTGGCCCTTATGCTGTCCTCTTCCATCCTTCATCCTTCCACTCCTTTTGTGGCTTTCTACAGTGTTGAAATTTCCACACAGCTGCTTTCTATCCCTTCAACAAGACTGCGAGATGAAAGAGAAAAGCTGCAGCCTTAGATGAGCAGAGCGGGGTGCTGACTGCTGTGGCACACTGAGCTGCCTAGCAAGGAGGAGCCCCAGTTTCCTTCGCTTTTTGCACTTACTCAGAACTTCCTATAAAACTGACCATGTGTGCAGGAGACCTAAAATTCTGTATTCTGAACGCGGCAGCAGTTGTGATGGCAAGAGCATATACAGTACCAGCCTGTGACACGCAGCCAGTCTTTGATAGAGGAATGACTGTGCTAGACCTGACCCAGTCCATGGAGTGTGGCAAGTGTCCTAAGGAGCTCTGTCTTCACTCAGCTGCTCCCACGGTCCTGCCTGTGTTCCTACTGTGTAAGCACAGGGCATTCGTAGCAGTGTGGTGTTTTTCCTCTGCTTGAAGGTTACTGCGTTGGTGACTGCACTGGGACTTTCCTACTTGCTGCTGTTTCCCCAGCTCTTAGACATGGGGGAATTTGCCACAAGCTGAAGAGTTTGAGGTTGGCTGCTTCTCCCCAGCTCGGCCACTGCTGGTTTCACTTGCAGTGAGCCACCCACGCAGCAGTAAGAATTCTGACAGGGTGAGAAAGCACTAGGCTGCCTTCTGGGGGAAAGAATTTCCACACCTGGCCCAGAATTGTAACCAGTCCCTGGTTCTTGCCTTGATGCCCTGCTGCTGCGAGAACCAGGTCTGTGCTGCCCGTGGCTGGCCCTGAAGTTAGCAGTCTTGGCGCTCCGTGAGCAGCCAGCAGAGGTCTTGGGGACCTGGCTCAGGCAGGCTCACACTAACCAGTGCATGTGTCTGAAAGGCTCTGGGTTTGAAGGTTATGCAGGGCAGTTCATTGCTTGGATGGTCTGATCCTCCTCTGCCCAGCTGAGGTACTCCAAAAGCCAGACAATGGAACCATCAAGGGCCTCATTTCCTCCACAGAGACAGGAATTAGGGCCTGTGGTTCAGCATGTGCTACTTTTTCCATGGCCTCATGCATAGCTGTGCTGGGCCCCTGCAACAAACACTGTCATCTGGATGCATCAGGCATTCTTCCCAGTTCTGGTCAGGCCACATTTGCTTTCTTATTACTTGTCTTCAAAACCTCCAGCTGTGCTCCTCCACGTGAAGAAGCCACACATTCAACTGGTCGGTATTGTCTCTATTTTACATGTCTGCCTTGTTTGAGCTTCTTGCTGCTCCTAGCACATCACTTTCAAACTTCTGCACATGCACCAGTAGCAGGGTGAGAAGTGGGAAACTAGGCTGTGCAGAGCTCATCACAGCAGCCAGGGGATCCAAGCAGCTTCCTTGTTCAACAAGAGCCTCACACCACAACCAAAGCCACTGTGGAGTGCGGAATCCCCCAGCCCCTACGTTTTGTAGGAAGAACTTTCAGACTCCTCCTTTTTTTGCTGAGCATTGTGAATGTTTACCAGGGCTGATTTCAATGCAGATATGCTGATGTGATACAATTTCATTGCATTAGTCCCTGTGCTCTATTGGAGCAAGTAACCCTATGTTTTGGACTTTTTTAGCCTCAAAAAAAACAAGCTCTTGCCTTCTTCCACCTTAGAATGAACTCCTACCAGCATCATAGCAAAGCTACATCTTGACAAAACTTCAACTGCCCCAAGAAAGTCTTGTGAAGCCTTTTGGCTTCTCTATGCAGAAATGTATTTTGAATCTTCGGAAACATTGGTTACTTTGGAGCAATCTGTTTCTGTGAAAATCCTGGTTTAGTTCAATTTTTTTAATATATCTCAATGTATTTCAAGGTGCTTCTGACAACTCTTCCTGTTTTAACCCTGCATCCCCACCCCACCTTTTCTCCTGAAGACATGGTATATCCCAGCCAGGGACTTGATAAGCCACTAGTTGTGTTTTGCCTGTTTGTGCAGGACTGCGTGCTCTGTGGGTTTGGGATGGAGCCAGCCACGCTGCTGGAGTCTTGTCTGCCATGCAGCCCTCTCCTGCAGCTCACTGCTTGCCTGTGAATGCAGATTGTGGTGTGAGCCATTAGCTTTTGCTTTTAAAGTGCTTCCTGAGTCAGAGGTAAGAGCTTGTAGCCAGGCAGCAAGATGGGGGTTGCTGTTTCTGTCACCTGTGGTAAAACAAAGATCCAAAGAGGCTCAGGGGAGGCTCTTGCCATAAACAGCTGTGTGCCGGCAGCAGATTTCTGCTCTTTGTGCATCACTGTGAGCGGAGATCTGGAGACAAGCTGATGGATGTTGGCTCCAAATGGGTCAGTTTCTGCCAACCTGCATTGAAGGAGCGGGGAGTTCTGCCAGCACTGCTGATTCACGTGAGCACTGTGGGAATGTGTGATGGACTTGCTGACTTTGTGCAGAGTCGGTGCTTTTTGGAAGCACAAACGCAGACCTTGTGACCTGGGACCAATCTGAGAATGGATGCACTAGGGGAAGGTGGAGAGGATGGGACACGTGAGCTTGAAAAGGCAGATGCTTAGTTTGTGAAGCTGCAGGAACCTAGCTGTGGGGCAGGGCCCTGACATGGAGAGAGAGTACTGTCTGTGGGCTGTCCAAAGGGGTTGAGGCTTCCAGAAGAGGGTGGTGTGGAAGCTGTAGTGGAGAGAGCATGCTTTCCTGTGAGCTAAACACATAGAGTGTGGTGAGGTATCTGGGGAGATGCTCTGGGGCAGATGGGGATGGTGGGTTTGAGCCTGAGCAGAGCTGTAGGTTTCTGTTCCAGATGGTCAGGGTGAGTTCACAGGCACAGTCATTCCTGTTTCTGTTTACCAGTGTGTATCTGGTGATTTCCTAAGAGAAGACACAAGCTTCTGTGTGATCCCCTCTGTGTGAGCAAGACATACACAGTCGGTGCTCTGTGAAGGTAAGACCTTTTCCTCAGGCAGAAGCCAAAGTCATGTCCTCCTGCTGCAGTCGTCATGGAAAATGGGTTTGGACTTTATGCATTTTGGGGAAAACAAGAGGCTGAGTGCCATGTTGGTGGCTACAAAGAGACAAATGGCAAAGGCAAAAGGGAGGCAGGAGGGCAAGGTGCTGGGGTCTCTGTAGATGCACTCAGCATTCCCCAGACTGGAAGCAAATATGTTCCTTCTTCCTCTCTGCAGCATCCTGCGTCTGCTCACAAGCTGCCAGCTGGGGGGCTTGGGTTGTTTTTCAGCCTGCTGCTTTGCTGACTAACACCTCCGCTTTCTCCCTGGCTCATTCATATTCTACCCCATTTCCTGAGCTTTGAGGTGGTTTCTTCTACTGCTTTCCCTTCCAGCAGAACAGTTACTCATGTCTCAGCTGTTCTGCTATTTTTTACTCATTGCTTATCGTAACGTGTGATTATCTTCTTCCTAAATGTCACCAGCCAGCAGAGGTGCTTCTGACCCTAGAGTTATACCAGGTCTGTATCGTTGATGATGCTGAGAATATTGTTATCATTCCATTATGACAGGAAGAAAATACAGATCAGTGCTGGGTCCAGTCCTGT
>NW_008611710.1:0-477 GCF_000691845.1 Merops nubicus | reverse complement strand
TGAAAGATAAGCAGCATTTAACAGGTCTAACAGCCCTTCTACCAGCCTTGTCATTAAGCCACACCTTTAACATCTTAGTTCCTTTTAGAGGGTGGCACCAACAGTTGGAGAGTCAACAGGGTTTTTAAGAGAAAAAGCAGGAATAATGACAGGAATAATTAAGTCTTCTCTTGAGAGACCAAGACCAAGGCAAACAGTGTTGTTTGGGTCTTGTTCTGCCTGATACTGGAGAGCTCCAGAGTACAAGCTTTGATTTGCTCTTATGAGTAAAATGACCCAATCTAGTGCTTTGGTAGGAAGGTTAAACATTCATTCATCTGGATTTTTGTTGGGAAGACCCTTCTTTTAGTATGGTTTAGCACAAGTGATAGAATTTTTTTCTCAGGACCTTTGGTGGGTGTATAATGTGACAGGACTTCTCACTTCTGTGAGAACACCTTTTAGTGGTTAGTGTCCATAGCTGATACAGTCAGAGAT
>NW_008611709.1:11043-51713 GCF_000691845.1 Merops nubicus | reverse complement strand
GTGGGCACCCGACACGGGCCGGGCGCCCCTGAGCATTGAGCTCAGCTGCTGCGAAAAGCGAGTAGGAGAACACACAGCTGGATAAAACTGGTAAGTCAAACTCCAGTCACATCCTTCTCCTCGGGCTGCAGTTTTCCAGTCTCTTAGTTTGTAATGTTTTCTTGCAGGCCGTTTTATTATTGTCTTTCAAGCAGAACAGCTGCGAAAACACGGAGGCAAGATGACAATAATAATAATAATTAAAAAGCCCCAAACAAACAAATAACAGTTTGAGGGTTTGTCAGTGTTTGTGCTCCTATGTTGAAATCCTTTCTTGCACATTGACGCTTTGCTACAGGAGTGGGGAAGGGGAAACCAGCAAGTGCTTTTTGTACGTGGGGGGAAAGAAAGGTGATAAAGGGTCGGAATTGGCTTTTCTTCCAGAGATGACTAAAGAGAGAGACTTTTAAAAAAACCAAACCAACCAGAACGAACAACAACAACAAAAAAACCCAAAACAACCAAACCTTTCCAGAAGCTTGAAGTGACTTGTCATTTACTTTTCCAGAGTAAAAACAAATCTCGTGTTTAACAGTTTTAAAATGTACTAGGATGTGTGCAGCAGAAATAAGAGTCTTTTAAAAACTGTTTTATCAGTGGAAATAGGATGCCAAGTGCTGCCGAGCAAATATTTTATATGTTTGTTTAAATTTAACTGAATACATTGGCAGCTCTTTAAGAGCGGAGGCATTAAATGCCATTTTGTCTGCATCGGACAGAGGGCGATGTTGCTGCATCGGGATAATCCTCCCTGAAACCGGGAGCTGGTAAAAATTCGAGTGAAAAATCAGCCAGAGAGGAGATGTTTTAAATAATTAAAGAAGAAGTCGCTTACACATGCAGAAAGTTGCAGCAGATAGCATCCAGTTAGTATACTCTATGTTTTCAAATGTTGTTCCCTGAAGTTGAGGAGGTACCTTTTGGTTTTTTTAAAGAAAAATGTAAATTCTGTTAATCAACTGTAGAAATTAAAGCCTCGTTATGATCCTGTTATCTTTTCTGGAATGTGTTGTGGGGTCAGCCTGGATAAAGAAGGGGAGGGAAAGTGTGGAATGTCTTGACAGAAACATTACTTCAATAATGGTGTGAGAGACGAGGAGTAAATCTCACTCAGTGTTGATCAAGTTGCAGGCTGGAGTTAGACATCTGATATGGGAATGTATCCTTTGTATCAACCACAGATGTGCAGCAGAGGTTGGAGATCTTTATAAATGGAATAATAAGACCTGTAAACTCTAATGATTGAACCACATATTGTGAAGTAGTTTGGGGGAAGGGGGAGGGACATGTTCAGGCAGACATGCAGCTTTCTTCATAGAAATCCCAATCCCACTGCTGCTGCAAGAGGGTGATAGTTGTGCCATATTCTACCCACATGTAATGAAGAGTTAAAGAAATCAGCAATAGACTGTCCTCACCTCTGTGTGTGTATACACGCTTATGCATGTCCTGATGTATATATAGAGTAGGACTCTACTGCTTTATGGAGTAGGAATTTGGGTTTCTGGACTCAAAGGCCTTAAAAAGAATGTACTTGAAGTTTCTGTTGTGACCTGGGTCTTTGGTTGTGCCTTTGAACAACAAGATGTTTCTGTCCGGCTTTATTCCTGTTACTTACAAGTCACTTGCAGTGGAGTGGAAAGTTTTACAGGTTTTGAATCCTTAATATGAGACATGCTGGGCAAAGCAGATTAAAAGAACTGAATGACCATATGGAACACAGTAATTCAGACTCCCAGTTATCATACCTCATTGAAAATTTTAGACTGCTGCTACCTCTGCTGAATTGGTGGAGTATGTGAGCAGAAGTCAACTTTCTTACTTGCCAGAGACAGTTATAAAGTTATTAGAACTGAATGACCATATGGAACGCAGTAATTCAGACTCCCAGTTATCATACCTCATTGAAAATTTAGACTGCTGCTACCTCTGCTGAATGCGGAATATGTGAGCAGAAGTCAACTTTCTTACCTGCAAGAGACAGTTAGAAAGTTATTGTGAGGCAGTGCATCCTTGGGATGATAGTAGTTTTTCAGGGAAAAATAAAAAGCCATTTCTTTATATTCCTTGTGGTTCATTAGACATCCTGGTATGAATTGCCCTTTGAAATTATTTACTGGATCAGAGGATTTCCCTCATCAGTTCATCTCTGAACTAGTCAGATGTCTGACTGCCACTTCAGTAACTTATTGAGGAACCTGTTTAAATTTCCTTCAAGCAGTCTATTGATCAGATTACTTGGCTGTCCCCTGTGTACTCTGCAGGACATGCTGGACCCCTGGACAGTGGAGCAAGTTCATTGAGAATAACAGAGCGATCAGACATCCTGAGACACTTTTGATCCTAGCAGATGCTTGTCCTAGTACAAGGCTAATTTATTCACTGAAAGTGTCTCCTCCACCATCACTGATGTTCAGCTAAAGCCTTATCAGTTGCATCTCCCCATCTATTTTTGTCTGTGTGACATGTTTAATATGGTAGCTGAAATGATTCCAGCTCACTTCTTCAGCTTGTCTATATTTCAAATTAAAGTCTTTGCTTCACAAATGGAAAAGACAGTTTGATGTGCCCGATCCTGTTTTACTGTGGTGTTTGGAAATTCACTTTAGTATGTGTTTTATTTTACTCTTGAGTGTTTTTCTTTGAGCTACATTGTACCTGAGAGAAACACTGAAAGTCTGTCTACGGCTGATGCTGAGGTCATAGTTAACTTCTGTGGAGTCTCCAAAACATTAGCTTAATGTGACACGTGTGTGATACTCGAAATGCGAAGAAATTCTCCAACTATATTTATGCCAAATTAAAGAAACAGAGCTTCCTTGATTATTTTTTTTTTCATTAGAGACTGTTCTTCTTACCTGCCAGTAGATACTTAGAATATTGGCAGTGCTCTAACTTCTGTGCCTGCCATTGGAGTGCTTGTCTACTACTTGCTTACAGAGACAGTGACACTGAGTGAGTCTAGCCAGAGCAAGACTCACAGTTACTCAACAAATTACTGATGGCTTGGTTTCTAATGTTATTATTTTGGGCCATTATTTTGCAGAGCCTGTTGCAGGGTCTTGTTGTTTATTTACCTTTGAGCATCTTATCATAATCTGCCTAATGAAGCCTTACTTTAAGAATGTTTTTTGGCTTCACATAGCACAGGGTGTTACCACAGGTTAGGAAGGCTTGCAATGCTCACATAGCTGAGGTGAATCTGACCTTATTCTCTGTTGTAGGCAAAGCCTCTTTTTGCTTTATATAACAGAATAGGGATCCCAACTTAAAACCTCAGTTTTGTATCATAGACTCACTATACTGATAGCATAGTAACCTGCCTTGTTCTTTGATAGCAGATTTCATGGACAATTTTTTACACTGAACAGTGTTAGATGTGGTTTTATGGCTGATTTATTTGCCTCTTTCTACTTTTGCAATCGTTTGTAATGCCACATTTTCCATTACACAAGGGATATTTTTATCAGTGTAAGTGGAGACCTCTCAAGTCGTCGTCCTGTACAACATCAAAAAATGTTCACTTGCAGACAAGGTGAAGGAAAGTAAATGAGATTTAATAGCTCTGAAGGTGGAAAAGAATTATTGCAGGAATGTGCTCCCCAAAGAATAATTTCAGTGGAGTAGATACTGTACTCAGCTAGTCCTGACTCTTCCAGACATACTATGTCAGATCTGCCAATGTTCATGTGCATGAGCATCCTCCAAGGAATTACATTTATTTCCATCTTCACATATGTACAGCTGTCATCTTGTATCTGAGACAGTTGATGACTGAGCTGTTCCTTTTTCTTATCTGTAGTTCCAAAGTTCTTTTCTTCTTGACCAGGTTCATTAGAATCCTTGGAAAACATCCATCGCTCTTTAATCTCGATCCATTATTCAGAGCATTATTTCTTAAATGTAAAAAATAGTGAACAAGAAGTCTTAAAAAAACCTTTTAGGCACTCAACCTGTTTAATTATACTTACAAAAACATGGTAGTGACCTAATATATCATTAAATAATCACATTTAAATACTGTACTGACCTTGTCAGCCAGTAAATCAAAGCAATGGCGAAATCCCTTTTGTTCTTTTTGCTACACCCTGAAACCTGTGAAATAATCTTCTGAGCACTTAGCAAAAGTATGTATCAAGTTGATGTGTTTTGGAGCATGAAATGGGGTAAAGAGGTAGGAATTCCTAGGGATCAAAAAAGGCCCTGCTAAGACCCCCTCCTTTCCTTTTTTTTTATTTTTTTTTTTATAATCTGATAAGTTCAAGAGACCATGGATTGTAAAGGTTCCATATGAGAGGAAAAGACAAAGTGGCAGCTGGCAGTGCTGTTATACAACATGGGCTGCACTTCTTGGTGCCTTCATTGGAAAGGGTAAGCTTTGTACTCAGAGCTCTTGCTTTCCATCTTGTCAAATTGTCCTTCTGGTGAGGTGAGGAGGGCAACTGATTCATGATGCAACTGCTGACTTTTAAAGTGGAGCAGAGACCAAAACCGGCTCTGAAGTCTTTGTGTGCATCATTTTTAGTTTCCTGCATTCATGCATTGTTCTGTTTGAGAAACCCGATTTGATAAGAAATGTAGATGAGCACAAGGAACACCAAATACTACATGTCTTTTATACCATGTGGTGCATAATGCAACATACCAGACGTAGCAGATAGGCCAAGGGTGCCCTTTGGAACCACCCTTCCAGTTCTTTTCACTTGGGCTTCACTATTCTTTTAACCTGACTTTCTGTTATTTAGCAGATATGATTTGTTAGCCAGACTGTGTGTCTAGCTCTGCAGCCCAGTTCTAGAAGTACCAAGACCTGTGTCTTCACCTACATCTGTCGCTTAACTGCCATGATCATATAGCTGTGTTTATTTTGAAATCCACACAAAGTCCATGAAGAAACACTATAACTTCATTTTTTGCGAGAGAATCTCTTCCAGCAGCTGATGAAACCCAAGCTCATGCCAGATGAAAAGCTCTTGTGTTATCATTTTCATTTAATTAAAAAAATAAACCCCAAATCCCTTACAGTGGCAGTTTTATGAATAGTGTGTGTGTGCGTGTGCATGTGTGTGCTTGTCTGTGCTCGTGCTTCACTCTCAGCTTGGCAACTTGTACCTTTGACAGCGGGTTGGGCATTATTGTACATTTTCAGGTAGAGGACATCCTCAGTGATGCAGGGGTACAGGGCATAGATGGATGATTTTATTTCGTGTTTGTTTGTTCTGTTTTGTTTTTAAGTCTTTAACACATCTTACTGCAGCTGAAACAGAACCAAAAGAAAGTAAGAGCTTCAATGTTTTTATCAAACTGGTAATTTACTGTACTGGATGGTTTGGCTTTTTTGTGTGTGTGTGTTTCTTTTTGTTGTTTTTTTTTTTCCTCTTTTTTTGAAAAAAAAAATGCCAAAGGCTAAATTTTTATTTTCTGTTAGGCAAACAAAACATTTTTTCTGGCAATTTGATACTTTACTAAAATGAACAGTAACTTGATTAAGTGAGCCAAATGTGTGTGTGCTAAAATCAGGAAGTTTGGTTTGCTTGAATAGAAAGGTGCATTGGCAGCTGGGGCTGAACTACCTCTTGGCACCCACATCTATCCATTAAGCACAGATCTCAGCAAACTGAAGGATTATTATCTTTCAAAAAATCTTGGACAGCTTCACCAGTGAGTTGGGTTTCTTTTGTTTTCATTTGACGAGGGCAAAACGAATTTAGCTGGGGTGAAAGCTTTTCAACTGGCAGCCCTGAAGACCGCAGTCCCTGCGTTCAGCCACAGAACAAGTGATGCCTTGGACCACGGCTGAGTCAGCTCCCCAGTGCTGCTCTCTGGCTGTGTGCTTTGGTCCAGTCTGAGGATCAACAATGAAGTTCAACATCTTTTTGTTCAACTTCATTTTTTTGACCAACGTTGTCAGAGTGCCAACGAGGGGCTGAGCAGTTTTATTCGGGATAGCTTCTTCCATGATCTCTTTAGGGTATACCAACAGAAGTTCTTGTGGTCTTTTTGTTTCAAGTGACAAATAATACTGCAGCAAACTCACTCGCTTATCAGGACAGCCTTGATCAATTCAGTTCACATGAGCAGCCATCAAATGGGAATGTTTTTTGTTCGTTGGCCAGAATGGACTCAGCCCAGTGACTGGGTGGAAGGACATACTGTATTCCATCACCAGCCCTGTGAATCATTCGATCTCCTGATGCATTTTTTCAGTACTCCACTTTTCTTAAACAGTTCCTGTGTTTTTAGGCTTTGCATTCTTTGCCTGATGGCAAAAACTGCCCTTTGGGAAGTTACATGTGGGCTTTTGCATTAAGCCAATCTAGAAGTCAAAGACTGAACTGCAGACACTTCCTTTCCAACCAAAAGGTGGGACAGAGACTGTGAATGACAGTGGCCTGGAGGTTGTGGTAGTATCTGCAAGGATGTGTAATAACTTTAGCACAGACTAAACTTTTTGGCAGGATGTTGTATTTAAAAAAAGAGATACTGTTGTTAAACATTCTGCAAACATATTTTCATGTTTGTATATATGTCTTCTTCCCTTTTTGAGATTTAAACAATCTTTTATCTTTTAAACATGTTCTCTAGAAAAATAATCTTGTATTGCTGTCTATAGAGCACTTGGTCATAAAAGTATGTATTTGTCCTGGAAACTTTTTTTCACTCTTTGTACTGGTTATTTTTTAATTGCACATTACTCAGGCTATAGAGTGAAACTGGGCCAAGTGGTTCCAACTTCCTGTTTCTTGTTCACTTTGCTAACAGTTCTTTCATCATCTAATACTGTACAGCGTTTGGGTTGGAATCCCTTCAGGGATTTATTTATATTGAACAACCTTTTTTTCTTTTTTTTTTTTTTCCCACTTAAGAAAATACCAGAGAACAAATAAAGAGTTTTAGTGATGTTAGGTTTTAGTCAATAATCTTGTGCTTTTGCCAGCCATCCAGTGTCATGTTTAAAGTGGCTGACTTGTAGGTGAAATTAAAATGGAAAAATTGAAATGCACTCCAGCAGAGTTCTTTTTCCCTGTTTCATTTATCTTTTCAAGGCATCTTAATTAGCTGCAAAGAAGGCAACTACTGCAGAGCTTTAACTTTGAGCACAATAGAGAACAAGAAAATGTGGCTGTCAGGGTTTGGAGACTTATGCTCATGCTTGCTACTTTGACTTCCTTCATACTCCAAGGCCCAGACAATCAAAATAGCTCAGAGTTACATTTTCAGCTTCTCAGCCTGAGAACCAAATTACATTAATAGTCAGGCATGTAATGTGAGAAATTCTTTAGGCATCTCATACCTCAGCAACGTTTGAATTCACTTGAAAGTCTTGCCTCTAATCTTTACTCAGTGGTTAACGTGAGTCTTTCCATATTTCGGAAATATTTGCTAATCAGCACAGGATGCTGTAAGATGCTTTATTAGGAGAAAGTAATGGTGTTTTTTTTTTTTTTCCTTTTTTTTAATGCCCTTTCATGTTTTAACATTATTTCTTTGGGATCAAAGATCAGCAGGAATGAAGTTCCAGTACAAGGTACTTGGAATACGATCTTTTTCCAATCCAGCATTTAAGTTGTGCTGCTGTTTAATTTTTTTCTTTTTTCTTCTAAGAATTTACTTAATTTACAAACCGCCTTGACTCTAAAAAATGTGCTAGACCAACAGGGGACCATTCTCAGCTTCATCCTGTAGATACATCAACCTGTATCATTCTCAGCACTCAGAATTTTTTGCAGGACAGCATTCATAGGGAACTGGTTGGTCACCAAATAGGTCTAGTGACTCTGCTTGTGAAGACCACTTTGTATGGATCACAGCTGTAAAACCACCAGAACAAACCATCAGCACCAAAAGAACTTTTTGCATTAAAGATCTAGATCAGATCTGGTAAACAGTCTTGGTGTGTGTGGACATGGCTATATAGCTACTGCTATACATCAGTGTGTTGTAACCAATGTGTATTTCAGAGTATATATTTGGATAAATAATGATATGTGGGTACATGCAGGTATGAGAATGATCATTGCTTTGTAGTTGAAGAGTCTGAAGAGCCTTAGGTGGATTTGGTTCTACACATGGCGGCGTGTGTGGAAGGGATATACAAGAAGTTATCATGCTACTTGGTTTATTGAGCCCCTTATCCTAGTGTCTGAAACTGTGATTTGTTATGCTGTGGTATGATCCAAAATAGAACCACAACTCACTGTAGCGGGTTCTTTCAATCCCCTGGGAATGTTTGTCTGGCTTAAACGCATGAAACTGAAATGTGTAATACAGAGTTGCAGCTTATAGATCAACACTGACTCCATTTGTGGGAATGAATGAATACCTCATGTTTGATGTGCTACGGGAGAGTTCACAGATGACTTCTTATGTTACAGTAGTATATTTTTCATGCTTTTTCAGCTTCGTGTGTCTTGCTCTTTCTTCTCTGTGTAGAATAGGGTGGTATTATTCTGTGCTTGTCAGTATAGAAATAAAATGTTGCTGACTCTTTTTAATGGTTTCAGAGACTTCTTTCCAGTAAAATTTCAGTCAAGTCTGGAGAAGATAGACATGTGATTGTTTCTATACCCATCCACATATTTCACAGCTTTAAAACTTTTGTTTAACTTGGATTCTTGCTGAATTATTTGCTGTTTTAATTTTCTCACTTCTGTACCCCTTTTTACAGTTCCTTTGACAGCTTTAACTGCTGGATGCAGGTCTGTGAAGATAACTTCTCACAGTCTAGTCTAATGATTGCATGATAGGTGGGAGGGTTCACTTCCACACTGTTCTTTGCAGGTGATCCTAGTTATATGGAACTTTATTCCTGGTTCAGTCTTCCCTTGTGATCCAAATTTTTACCTGAAAATACTGACTTGCCTACAGGTGAATGAATTCTACTCCAAAAAAAAAAAAAAAAACCAACAAAACCCATAAATTTGCTCAATAAAGAAAGTAAACTCAGCCTTACACCAGCTGGCCTGCTAATATTCTGGTTCTATTGCACCTCGTCTCTGGTTTTTATTTATTTATTTATCCTGTCTTGGCTCAGCAGAGGATGAGGTGTGCTAGACTGAAAGAGACCTCCTGAGTCATGGAGTACAGTGTTTCTGTAATTGCAGGAAATTATGTTGTAGGATTCCCTTGGTAAATTTATCAATCTCTGTCTCAAAATTAAATGGCTTTTGCTCCTGTTGCTTCCTATTGGGAAGCCATTCAAGAACCTCACTTCTATGATGTTTAGAAATCTGCTTCTAATTTCCAAGCTAAATGTGTTCATAGCCAGTTCGTGCCCATTTGGTTATGTGCCAGTGCTGGTCTCTAACTTTAATAGTTCTTCCCCTTTCTTACAATGCTCCTGTGATCTGAGAGGATTCTTGAGTTTCTCTCCTGTTGTTCCCTAAGAAGGGAAGATAATTAAAATCCTGCTTCTCTCTGCGATATTCTTCGTCACTGGTGTCACAGTGCCTTGGTTTGCTGAATTCTTTAGTCTTGAGAGCTTTTTAGTCTTTCCCATCTGTTCTCATACAGACAGAAGGAAGAAAAGGTGGCTTTTGCATTTTCCTAGATAGGCAGAGAACATGTTTAATTTTCTGGTAAATATGGGGTCAGGAAGGTGAGATGGGAAGAAGGAGCAATTGGTCTGCATGTTTTTCCATCTGTAAAAACTGAAAAAGTGGGGAGTATGTGAGGAATGACACGGGTCTGAGGATTTGGTGTCTGGGATAGGCAAAGGCGTTGATCCAGTTCTTTCATCCAGTCCAGCTCTCCCATCCCTCTGTAAAAACCTGCTTGAAACGAGCCAGCTGATAAAACTTTTGGAGGGAATGCAGCTCACAAATGAGTTTTTGAGGGCAACTTTCCAGCTGTTTCCTCAGAAAGAATGAGGCAAGTGGCTCCCAGAGCCCCAGAAAAATGTCTGGGATCTTTGTGCTTCAGAGTGTGTAGAGAGTCCCTGAGAAGAGCGGGGAGTCCGTGGGTTGCTGGAGAGATGCAGCCAAAGGCCTGGAGTGGGAACCTCCTGCTGTCAGGATCCCACGCTGAGCTGCAGTTGAGGGCGGGCACGGAGGGAAGAGAAAGCTGAGTAAGGTTTGCTGTGACCTTGATATGTTCCCATGCAGCTTCCCTTTCTAAGCAGTGCTCAATGGCATCACTTACAAGATTCCTCAGTAGGATCATTTCCCTTAAACTCAGTAGAAAAAACTCTCTAGTCCATTCAGCATACTACTGTACTTATCAGGATGCTACTGACCTTAAAATGATACAGTTAGGGTTGGATGTGTAGTATAAGACAGCCTTTTATTTGACAGAGTGTGTCAAAACCAGGACTTTTTGCAGGGAAGTATCAGTGTCAATCAAACTCTCTGGTTTATCTTTAGTGTTGAATTTTGGGGCTGGAGGACAAAGGATGGAGAGGAGAGAGCCAAAACAAAGGGTCTCACTGCTGTGTTAGAGCAGATGGTGGGTGGTGGACAGGGAAAGCAAATGGTGAGAGAATGAATAGTGGGACTTCTGCGTGGATCCATCACCTGAAGGTGAATATGGTGGTTCTGAGCTCTTCTGAAGTTGGGGTCTTTGTAGTTTTCTGTTTAGGCTATTTTCAGTAACAAAGAAAATAAACCACATTTTTTTCTTTTTTCTATTGTTTTCCCCCCGTGATACAAAAAAGGTATTTCTCACCCAGTTCTAAGCAAAGCAGCTACCTTCCAGGAAAAAGGTGTTGCAATATATTTTTAAACTCCAGCAGGACTATAGCTCTAGACAAGTTTTCCCTTTATGTTCTCATTTGTCATCTCCACTGCTCCTGTGGTTGAGGCATGCATGTGCAGATACAGCAGCTTGCTGCACTGCTTGTATTCCCTTTCTGCCAGGATTTTACCAAGTAAGATAGCTCTGAAATCTTCCTGGAGCAAAGGAGCCCGGGACTGGTGCAAAAGAATATTTGGGACTTGTTTGCTGGTCAGTAATTCAAAGTAATTGTCGTTTCTCTTCTCCAACAGATTTATTTAAACAGTCTTAATCATTCATTACATGAGGTGTTGATGCTCCGATGACCAAAAGTAAATAAATTTTAAATTGCCTTTGTTAGTATGCAAAGAAGCAGAACCAGTCTTTCTGTTCTCTTCCATCCTAGTCATCTCCAGCAGGAAGAGTTGAAGCTTACAGGTAAGCTCTAGTGTCTCTAGTCAGTGCCAGCACAGACTGAGTACAGGTAGCTGGAGGTGCCCTATGCCTAGTAGATTTTTCAGATCCCAGCACACTCCTCTGTTTTATGACAAGCCCTTGTAGTCACTCATTCATTCTTTTTTATTTATGATATATATATATATGGTAACGATCAGCCCTACTTCTGTAAGAAAATAGGTTGGTTGGAAATCTTCTCATTATTTGACTTGGTGTGTACCCTTATGCTCTGACTGCATTTTGTGATGGTCTCCTAAGATGAAGGAGAACTGACATTAATTGTACTATAGCTATACTTCTGTTCTTCCATTGGGAATGTGGGATGGAGTGTGGAGAGGATGCCTCACTAGGCTTCCCGAGTTACCCAGGCACTGCTCCTCCCATGGAGGCAACGTGAGTTTCATGCAGCTCCTATGGTTTGGCTCAGTCCAGGAGACACAGCGAGGATGCTCTGAGCCCTCTGTGCAGCCAAAAGGTCACAGACTGTTGGGGCTTGGAAGGGACTTCTGCATGTCATTGAGTCCAACCCCCCTGCCAGAGCAGGACCATCTAATCTAGAGCAGGTCACACAGGAACGCATCCAGACAGGTCTTAAAAGTCTCCTTGGAAGGAGACTCCACGACCAGGTGCTGAAGGAGTTCTCAGAACACTAAAAAATAAGACAATCCCTGTGCTCCTGGTGCTTCGGCCGTACTCACAAGGGCTTAGGAGGCTGAAGTTCAGCTGCCCAGTCAAATGTGGCTTCCTGAGGACTCTACAAACAGTCCCTCCCTGTTCCCTCTTTTTGGCTCTGCACTCACTGCACAGAAACTGAAGAAGAGGGTCATGACAAGCAGAGGTTGCTCTCTAAGTCCTGCTGGTGATTCTTGTTAGAGTTCCTTGGTCAGGAATAGTTGTACTTTCTCCCTCCAGGATCCTGGGGAGTGGGTTCATACAGGCCAGGCAGAGCCAGAAATAAATGTGCTTTTAAAAGGCAATATCATGTCCATAGAAGGAAACAAATGGCTGGATTCAGCTTGCAGGAATGACAAAATTCTTTGCTATTACCTTCTGCCCACCCCCTCGGCAAGTGTGATATTGAATGCATTTAGCAGGTTCAAACTTCGAGGGCCTGATGCTGAGCATTCTTCCACTGTTTTATTTAAGTTCTTGGTAAAGATAGACACTTGTGATACACTGAGCATACTGTGCGTGGTACTGGGAGGCTCCCTGGCAATTGCAGCTCAGTTGTTTGTCTGCAGTTCACAGTTGCCATTCATTCAGAAGGCCAAGGCAAAAAATGATCAAAATTTTTCTTTTCAAATAGGACAATGCTTCCAGGAAGAAAAGACATACCTGAAAGCTACCAGGCATAGGGCATCACTAATGCTGGAGAGAGGGAAATCTCTTCAAAAGTAATGCATTAGATGGTTTAAGCAGTGATACAAGGAAGAAGGGTAGTCTGGTCTGAGCAGAAAACAAATATTAAGTAAAGAGGTCCCTGTATGATGTAATTTTTTTGCTGTTTGTTTTTTTTTTTTCTTTTGAGGATGGTGTGGGGGTGGTTCCTGCTGGGTTTTTTAGGTTTGTTTCTTTGACCATACATAACCTGGACATGGCCTGAACAAGAACCTGATGGTTTGTTTTAAGAGGACAGCATCCCCATTCACCAGATCAAGATGTAGTGCTTTAAATTGAAAGGCTAGTTAAATAGTCAAAGGTTTCTTTGACTGCGTTGTTTTGGGGGATTTTTTTTGACTCTTTGATATTAGTAACCTGAGATTTTGTTTCCAGGTGATTTTTTTTTTTTTTTCCTTTTTTGTCCTTCTGTTCAGTGGGTTATCTTTCCATTGTGAATAAGGACACCTTGCCAAAATGTTTTTGTCCATATCCTTCTTGTTATCTTTGCTGTTTGTGTGTTTGAGATATACCCATGGGAGCTTTGTACACAGCTTGGTCCCTTGTAACATGTTCCTGGTAACACCACCAAAGGCATTTAATGTTTGTAATGTAAAAGGCAGGATTGCCCTTGACTTGTCAATGACAAGTCTGGAGTCAGAACTGCCACAGCTGTTACCAGGTGTGGAGGCAGCAAAAGCCTCTTGGTGGATCTTATGCAGGACTTGATTTTATGTGTGGTATGTAAAGATTATTCTTCTGATATGCAATTGAATTTTAGAGCTAGATGGAAAACAGACTAGGTCTATTCATGGTGGCTGAGAAAACAGTTTGGTGTCAAACAGGGCTGGCCAAAATCTGTTTCTACTGATATACAGAGTTTTGCCACTGACTTTGCTTTGAATATTTGTTATACAAGATTGAAGTTTAGCTGGTTTGAGATGATTATCTTCTTGATCAGTTATGTGAGCCTAGCATTCAGACTTGCTTTTGCTTGAAAACATTTCTACAAAGAAATTTGAGCTTGCTTTATGTGCTTAATATATCAGACAAAGGTCTAGAATATACATAGGCAACACTGTTAAGTTATGAAACTGTCTTTAGTCTGGGCACTAGTCTGATGATTTTTTTTTTTCTTGTGAAGTAAGAATATTGGTAATTCTGGAAATTAACATGTTGCCATTTTAACATTGTGCAGATGGGTGCAATTTCCTTAATTAAGTTCTCTTATAATCAGCATGTAGTTCTTCCTCTGATCTTTTTTTCCTCATTACCAAGTCTTAATTTGTAGAGAAATTCCTTTTTAAGTGGTTTTAAATGGAGTTCAGCTTTCCTGAGGCAGGCTGCAGTGCCAGTTTCTGGGCAATGTTTACTGGGTCTTTTCTTTATCAACATGAACTATACCCTGCCCAACCTGTCTGAACATAGTCCAGTTCTGGGTGTGTTCTGTAACCAGACAAGTGAAAACGGATGGTACTTTACCCTTGCTTACAAATGAGTAAATATCTCTTAGTGGCATCTCTGGGCCCAACCTGAAAAAAAAGATCTATCTTATCCCTGTTCCTTTGAACAGCCCAAAAGCAGCTCTTCTTCCTTCCCTCTTCTTTTAACTTCAAACATAATTACCAACACGTTCTCTTGTGCAGACAGAGATAGTGATGAGGAACAGATGGTACTCCAGTTGTACCTTTCCAATGCAACTTGCAGAAGAAACTGTGTGTTACTGCACTCTCTAGACATGCTTCAAGAGAACAGCAGAGGGACTTGGGAATCCTGACTTGCTGACTGTATTGTTGGCTTTGGAATAAGGTAGGAGGGAGTATACTTTACCAGTTAGAGCAGAGGATGGGTGACTTGGATTTCTGATTCATTAAGTATATCCTCTGTGCTTGTCTGTGCAGTGTGGAAGAGCAGTGTGTGATTCTAAGGACTCACTTGCTGCTTAACTTTGGTGAATCACCTAATTATGCTGGGTGGGATCCAGACCTCATGAAAGTTAATGCTAGCACCCTAATTTAAGCTTCTCTGAAAGTCTGTTCTTTCTCAGTCAGTGAGATTGATTTCTATGTAATAATTTTTCTGCAGACTAGATTTTTATCAGTCAATCATCTTGGCCCGATGTGTCACAGATGCATGTAGCATTTTCCAGAATTTGGCAGTCTGTTAACATTTATTTCTCTCTCTCCCTGCAAGAGTGTGTAGGCTTAAACTGGTGGACTCTATCCATTGAGTTAGGCAGAGTCCACAGAAATGGTGAATGAGTTTGAAAGCTCCCTTCCTAATCAAAAGGGATGAAATCCAGCTTTCACATTGTTTTTAGGTGGTGGCAAGATTGTGTGCTTAGGTTGGGAGGCTCAGATTGTTCCATGGAAAACTTTAACTCCTCCTCACTTTTATCTTGGATGGGTAGGTGTGCAAATACACACACGTGCACACACACAGAGAAACAGAAACACAAGCTCTCCCTCCTTACAGTTCATGTTCAATTACCTGACCTCTTCAAATCATGCTGTACAGAAATCTGTTTCTTCTGCCTTTCCCTGCCCACTCTGTCTAGAACTTAAGCAGCTGAGATGCCCAAAATGAAACTTTTAGGATACTTAAAATATACTCTGTGGTGTTTGATATCTTTTACAAAAAAAAAGGAAAAAGAAAAAAAAAAGGGGGGGAAAAAAAAGCTTCCATAAACCCCAGTGTCTCTGTTATTTTTTGTCCTTCACTTCTAGGTTTTTCATCTGTTATGTTGATGGAATTAGTGCACCAGAGAATGTGTAAGTGACACAGACTGACCTTTCACTGCTCCATTGACTTCATATATTCTCATTTTCATGGCCTTAAATTTCATTTAAAGTGTCCTCACCTTCTCTGTTGCCTCCAAAACCTTCTCTGTTGCTTCCAAAAATCTTGAACTAGGTTTTTCCCTTGTGTCACAGACGATATTGTTTTGCTTCTGTGACATTTTTATCTTGAGCCACCCTCTGCTCAAGTTCTACAGGCATCGGATTGCCTGCCAGGTAGTGGGAGCAGGGTCTTAGAGAGCTCTGCCCCTGAACAGTACCACATCATTCTCAGACAACTGTGCTCATCTGAATTTTACAGCTTTAAAATTCATATTAATCTCATGAATTTTTTTCCTTGGACTGTTATCTCATGAGTCGCATATTTATCTGGTCCTGACTCTGCCTGTCAGACCTTATGGTTTGCCTTTTGCCTTTGGTCTCATTCTCTACTTCTGGCTGTCTGTTCTTCTCCAGGGGTTGTCTTTCAGCTGAACTTGAATAGCTACTGGTTTTTTGCATTTAACCTTCTGACAGGGCCCTCTTGAAATATTTGTCTTCCTAGAATTTTTGGCTCTGGTTTGTTTTCCATTATCACCTTTCTTCCTTTTCTTCCCCATTTGACATTTTTCCCAGCTTATGCTTATCTGTGTGTGCATTCAGACCTCCTATCTCAACCTACCATGTAGAGGAGTAGTACATATTTTCCAGAAGTTTGTTCTTTCACAGGAAGAACTTACCCCTTCACATGTCACCTTTTGAGACAGCCCAAGGCAGTCTGTGATACAATAGCTGAGGAATATCACTGCTTTGATGTCCCACTGAGAATGAGTTTGAATAACAGCTTCTGAAAGCATCATTTGAGTGGATAAATTCACAAAGCTTGATGATTTAAACAGGAACTTCCTCTAGTGAACATCACTATAATATAAACAGTAATCTTTCTCTTGGCCATTAACTTTTCATCCTGAAGTATTTTACAAAGAACAAATTAATTTGGAGGCACAGCACTTCTCTGTGAAGTGGTATTACAGCCACTGTACAGAGGCAACACAAGTTGATTCTGTGCCATCTTGGGTACAGTACTGAATGCCTTACAGTCTCCTTTTCTTCCCTCTCCAGCCATTAGTATACATGTTAGCTGATGGTGAAGTGAAATTATGGAAAGCAACAGCGACTTCCCAGTGTAATGTTTTTGCACTGTTTAGGACAGGAAATGGGTGATGCACGCAGACAGACCTGAGCTAACTTTAGTCTGGGGAGCTTAGACATCAGTGGCAGTAAAGCTGCGGTGTCTTGAACTTGAGAACATTAGTCACCTGTGTCAGTAGCCTGACTTCTAAGCAGGCTTAGGCAGCTTCTATGAAAGGCTCTGCTGTGATCCCTCAGTGCTGTTTTACCCAAGAAACCTAAATTAAAGTTAGAAGGCTATGGCTTCATGTGCCACAATCAGACCTTTCATTAAAGCTAGAACTAACTGTAATTCCTCATATTGCAAGTGGGTTTAAAAATACCTCACTCTTCTTTTGGGGGGACATATTTCATACGTCTGTCTTCCTATTTCCTTGCTTTTACTCTGCACGAAGAGTCGCTTGTTCTTCTTGTACCTCGGTTCCTCTGTGTACCTTTATCTGTGCACCCATTTGTTCCCTGAAGCTTCAGAGACTCGAAGGGCTTTGCTCAACTGTGGCATAAGCCCTTTGCATTAGCTGGGTTAGCATTCACCAGCACTGACCCCATCATCTAATGATTCCAGCTGTCCCAGCTTCTCTGTTGACTTACCAGGAAATACATGGAGGGGGGTTAGAAGTAAGTCACTAGAGGTCAGCAGAACAAAGGGGTGTTCTTAAACTTCAGTGATCTGGACTTAAGGACTGGCAATTGGAAAGATGAAATAACCAATCTGCTTCTTTGGCTCCAGCTGTACAATTGAAAATCTCAGTAATACAGATACTATTGTTCTGCAAGTAGAGAATCCAAAACAAATAGTGACAAAGCTGAAAGAACATGGACATGAGCACAGACATAAACACCCAACCAGTCCTATGGTCGCTGGGAAGTAACTTTGGTGTTACTACTGGACAGACGTTCAGTTGAAATCCTAACAATGATAAAGAAACAACTGCATATCTTTTTGGAAATTTTGCTCCATAGAAGTGGTTCTTTGGGAAGCAGAATCTAGGATGCACTCAGCTGGATGTTAAATCTCAATTGGTTTAAGCAAACCCTCAGCTGAGTGGTCATAGACTCATGAAACAGCCAAGATTGGAAAAGACGTTGAAAAAATCATCTAATCCAACATTTTGTGGGAAAGGGAGCTTAGATGAGATTATCTAGCACCCTGTGCAATAGTATTTTGAAAGCCTTCAGTGATGGGGACTCTATATGCCTGGGGAGGTTGGTCCAGTGATTGATTGCTTTTGCTGTAAAAATTTTCTTTATTATGTCAGGATGAACAGTTTTTATTTGTACTTAATATCTGATTCTGGTAAACTTCAAGGATTACAAATGGCTCTAGACATGTAATTTTCTTCTGAATATCTTTATTCCTGCTCAGACTTCTTTTCACTCTTTTTTCTTTTTTTTTTTTTTTCTTTTTCATCTGCCAGTATATAGAGACCTTTCAAAAGACACAGATTTCCTTAAACCCTTACCAAACTCCTGGGCAGTCAGAAGCTGCATTTCCTCCCTGCCCCCACTTCTCTGTCTTCCTTCTCCTTCCCTCTCTGCCCCATGATAGCAAAAATCTTGAACTTTGTGAAAATGGGACTGTTTCAGCAGTGCACATTATTCTTTCCTAGGCAACAAAGGGTAGTTTGGTCTGCAAACATTTCCTTGATCTTGAAACCTTAGATGTTTTGTCATGTTGTTTGTCCAGGATTTTTTCGGTACTCACCAGTAACAATGGGAATTTTTACTATCATCTTTACATTGTGACTCTAAATGCAAAGGTCTTAAGAAAAGGCTGCAACTTCATGATTTTCACAATAAGAACACACTAATGACGGGTTTTTTTGTATGGTTTTCATATTTTCTCCACTGAAGCTGTTCCAAAGCTGCCATCCTCTGTAGAAGTGGCATGAAAGTGATGACATGGCAAGGAGACTGGTATTATAAATAGCATGACCCAGGGATCATTCCCCTTCTCTTGTGGCATCTGAGCTTGAAAAATTGTCTGGATTACTTGCAGTCCACAGGCTTCAGAATAAAAGGGAGTTGTGCTCTTTAATTGAGCTTTGTTTAGGGGACAAAGCAAAGGAAAGTGACGCTTGTGGGATTGAGACCAAGGCAGCAAGTTGAAAAATCTGATAAAACTGTTCTTTTATTTGGAGCTTCTCTCAATCCCTTGATTATTATGCTTTCTTTTCCTCTCTGTACGTGTGGCTAAATGTATTTAGGGGAAAAAAGTCTGTCATCAGTTTGCACTTTATCTGAATATTTTGGCGGCCCTTTAACCCTGATAATGGAGCAGGAGTTTCCAACAGCAGACCTGAAAGGTTGGCCTAGGTGTTCCTTGGGGCATTTGTTTCTCAGTGTTGGAAGCGATGCACAGTGCTTCCTTTTGCTTTCAGTCTAAGCCCCAAAAAAAACAACCCACGAAAACTGTGTGGCTGGTTACAATGTTGATTGATGAATAGCTATCACCCTTTAGCTGGCTTGACAATGAGGCATTATAGCTTCAGAGAAACCTTTCTTCCCAGCTTCCTTGGGGCACGCCAGTGTAAAGTTAGGGTTACCAGCCCAGGGCTTAAGATATATCAATATTTGCCAGTGGTAGAGTTCCATAATATTTGATTTCTGATGGGAGTTTCTTGCTTGTTCAGAGTTGGTAGAGATGGCAAAATCATTGCTTCTCCCCACTGCAGAATATTTGTTAGCTGGATTAATTTCTTGTCACCACAAAGCCAAACCAGCTTTTAATTCTCTGCCTGGGATTCCAGTGGTGCCTACAGAACACTGTTTTAATGCTGAGGCACCTGTCATTCTATTGGTGGGTTAGCAGTTGGAGGGATGGGACATGGAACCTGTGTCACAGCTTTGGAAACTGAAGAAGATAATTTCTGTGGCTTTAGGGTCATTGAAAATCTTAGATTGGTAGCAGCACTGAGCAGACAGAGTAGCTGTTCACATTTCAAATCCTTTGTTTCATTAGATGGGCTGGAGTGCTCTAAAAAGTAATTAAAATGCCTATGAAGGAAGACACATCACAGAAAAGCACTGTTTGAGTTCCAGCAGAAGCAGCCAGTGGCTTAAAAGCATAGAGAAGCCATCCAAGACCCACAGCATCGCTTCAAAGCCTCAGTTGATGCTGTCATATAGAGTTAAATGTACATAATCCTCTCCTGTGTTTATCAGAAATGACTGGATTGCATTATGAGTGTCAGAAGTCCCAGGTTATTAATACAGTGCAGACAAACTGGATAAGAGCCTGCAGAAGCCTCTGTCTTCTTCCACAGTCATCAAATGACCTCACTGTGGTTTTGACTCTGCTGGTGTTCACAGGAACACAGACTCCCAAGTTTTCTCTTGGAGGATGGTTGTCCCACGATTAAAGTATCTACATATCTGTCAGGGTCTCGGCCTTCATGGTTACAGCCAATTTTGGTAAACTTGCCAGTTTCACTTCTTTTAAAAAAGGAAAAAAAAAAAAAAAAGCTAGAGCTGTTCCTGGAATATACTATGACTTCATGTCGGCATGAAGTGCCAACATGCACATGGAATGGAAGAGCAGAAAGAAAAATGGCTTTTGCAGCTTGGGTGGTATTTTCTCCATGAGAAACATCACCCTTTCCCGCCAGCCAAGTTATTGCAGTCGGGCTCTAAATCTCTGCTTTGTATAGAAGATAGGTAAGAATCTCCTGTGCGCAAACTCGTGTTTCTGCCTCCATCCTGCCTGAGCGAGGTGTGCACGCCCGAGTGTGCAAGCAGGCGTGCAACCACGTGCCTTTCTGCTGGGACACGTGAGCCCAGGCTCCTGCTCCTCAGCATGGGTCTGTGAGCTCCCTAGCTCACGTGACGCTGTGCGTGCACGTCGCCGTGCAGACCCACAACCACATCCAACGCTCTCTGCTGCTGAAGAGTGGGAGCAGGAGCTTTTATTTTGGGCAGAAATCGTGTATCCGGGACCTTAAGCATACTTTGATGTTTTTGCTGTTTTTAAAAATCCTTACTCAGCTGCTGTGTTGTGAAATGTGGCTCTGTGAGAATCTCCTGACTGTGAAATATGAGGATTTTTTATTTTTTTAATTTTTTTTTTGCTGGTCAGCAGTGGGATTTTGTGACCTCCAGTTGATATCTGTACAGTACATCTTTTATGTGTGTGTTACTGAGACAGCAGAGTGCCTCCAGGAAATGCATTCTTTTGCAGTGGGCCATATGGGTAGCTTTGCATTTTTATGATGAAGATGGGAAGATAATGTTTGTTTCTTGCTCTTTTTTCCTTTCTTAAAACTCTTTTATTGCGTTTTGTCCCTGCACGTAGTTGAGGCATCCTAAAGACATGCCTGAGATAAAGCAGAGCTTAGCCTCTTAACTAGCATTTGCAATAGACTGCTAGATTTTTTTGAGGTGGCTCCCCTGTTTAGAAAGACTAGTTTTTCAGTCTTGGCTACAGTTAAAAAAAATTGATAGCAAACAGACCAGGCTAATCTCAACAGGTAGGGATTTGGAGACTGAGGTAGTTTTCAACCATATCAAGATAGGGCTAAAGCAAATATTAAAAAAAACCCCAAGTAGTCTTCTGTCCAAGTGCATGCAGGCACTCGTCCTGTGTTTCTGGCATGCAGAGATCTTAGGATATCAACATGAAAATTATAGGCTTCTATTGCTTTAGATAAAGGAGTAGCTTGGCTAGTTACCTCTTACTCAAACGAATCCATGTGCTTGAGGGAGAGAAAAGTTCACGTGCTAAGCCATCATGTTTCAATAGGAAATGGGGAGCTTATGTGGAAACTTGGACAGTCTTCCTCAAACTCAGGGGAAGTAATTAGTACTGTAATAGTGCAGAAGGCTGTTTCTGGCCTGTGTCGTACAGATATTACCAACTGTTGCTTAAAGATAGGCAAAAGGACTACTCCATAGCAGATGATATAGAGAGGGTCATGTTATACCAACTCTGAGAGGAAAAACATGTGAGGTCTTCACTGCTGCTGCTAAATCCTTCTTGCCTAACAACCAGCTGCCAACCTTAATCATACACCTGCATAATTTGGAGACCATTTTGTTATTTTATCATTAAGCCCCACTTCATCCTCCTTTCTTTAAATCCATTCTCCATGGGGAAATTTGTTGTCCCTGGACTAACAGTTGGGCTCTCAGTCTCCCACTTAAATTTGACTATGAATAAGAACTAAATAAAACCTTCTTTATTTCTATATTTTCTATTTTTTGGTCTTTCTCCTGACAGGAGAAGTGCTTAAATCTGTCTCTAACTACCTGGAAAAACAAGCTTTCTGTGGCCATATTTTTTTTTTTTTTTTCTAATTTTATAAAGGGAATCTTTTCAAATCGTGCATGAAGTGAATACAGAAAACCAGAACTCATAGTTCTCTAGGACATCCCTGTTTTCCTCATTGAGAGATTTTATTACAGTTGATAATCCAGGACATTTCTGGAGACATATTCACAAGTTACTTGTACAGCCAAGTTCAATGTTCTTCTCCATGTTTTCTTTAACCCCTCCCTGGTTCCATTGTACCTTCTATGCCTTCTGACTGCAGTGGGGCCCCGTATTTCAGGACCTTGCATTGGCAGAAACTTCAGTGGAAATCAACATTAAATTGGTACAAACCCAACAAGGTTAGAAAGTCCTGTTACAGTAGCAAAATGTAGCAGTTCAACAACTGTTATGCCAAGGACCAAATAATCATTTCAGCTGGAATCTCATCTCTAACAGGAGCCAGTACATATTCCCCTGCATTCCTTGCAGAAGTAACTTGCCAGTTAGAAGGGTAACTGTCCCTGCTCTCAACTTCTGATCAACTTACATCTTGAAGAATGACGACTTTGGCAAGGAAAATAGAAAAGCATTGTGCTGAGGGAAGGATGAGCTAAACTTCATGGTGTTACATCCTCTTCATCTGATACAAATCACACAGTTTAACCTTCCCATATTTCTTACTTGTCAGTAGAGACAGTCCTGTGTCCTGGAGCTGTTCTATGTAACTTCAGTCTAAGGAAAACACCTCCCTTTTTTACTTACTTTTTTTTCCCCAGAAGTTGACTAAGCTAGTGGAGAGGCCATGTTCTTTCTGACTCCTGTCAGAGGTTAGCTTATATCCTGAAGGTTACAGTTTTTTATAGGCTTTTATGCTAGTTACAGTGTCTATCTCACGTCTCTAGACGTTCTTCTTTTCCACTGTATACCCAGTTTCCTTGGCCCTGGAAATACTTGTCTGGGGTGATGATCACAAAAAGTTTGTTTCAGGCACAGTGTCGGAGATACTTGCTGTTTCTGAGAGAGGAAACTACATCATTACTAAGTGAAACTTAATGGGATTCAGAAGTCAAGTACCAGAGTGCTTGGGTGGGTTCAAAAGCAAAGTAGAAGAAGAGACAGAATCTTTCTCAGAACACTGAGTAGGGATTATGATCAGCCTGGAAGATCAGAAGAATCACCTGAGCAGGTCAAAAGGAAAGCCACTGGGTTCCAGTGCGGCTGATGGTAACAAAATAGTGGCATCATAAAAATTAGTGGGAATTGTACCTGGCTATTGGGTCTTAATGGCTGTAGGCAGTTTTGAGTCAAGTTCATGGCCCATTTACATCTGGCATCTCATTGGAGGCCAAGGGCACCTTTGAAATACTTGAAGACAAACACATTTATTCTTCTATGATTTGAGCAAAGAATTTGGCCAGAGGCATCAAACTTTTAGCTATATCTTAGCTGTGTGGTAGTGTAGATATATTCTGGTTGCCTCAGTCCCAACATTTTTTTTTTTCTAATTTTATAAAGGGAATCTTTTCAAATCGTGCATGAAGTGAATACAGAAAACCAGAACTCATAGTTCTCTAGGACATCCCTGTTTTCCTCATTGAGAGATTTTATTACAGTTGATAATCCAGGACATTTCTGGAGACATATTCACAAGTTACTTGTACAGCCAAGTTCAATGTTCTTCTCCATGTTTTCTTTAACCCCTCCCTGGTTCCATTGTACCTTCTATGCCTTCTGACTGCAGTGGGGCCCCGTATTTCAGGACCTTGCATTGGCAGAAACTTCAGTGGAAATCAACATTAAATTGGTACAAACCCAACAAGGTTAGAAAGTCCTGTTACAGTAGCAAAATGTAGCAGTTCAACAACTGTTGTGCCAAGGACCAAATAATCATTTCAGCTGGAATCTCATCTCTAACAGGAGCCAGTACATATTCCCCTGCATTCCTTGCAGAAGTAACTTGCCAGTTAGAAGGGTAACTGTCCCTGCTCTCAACTTCTGATCAACTTACATCTTGAAGAATGACGACTTTGGCAAGGAAAATAGAAAAGCATTGTGCTGAGGGAAGGATGAGCTAAACTTCATGGTGTTACATCCTCTTCATCTGATACAAATCACACAGTTTAACCTTCCCATATTTCTTACTTGTCAGTAGAGACAGTCCTGTGTCCTGGAGCTGTTCTATGTAACTTCAGTCTAAGGAAAACACCTCCCTTTTTTACTTACTTTTTTTTCCCCAGAAGTTGACTAAGCTAGTGGAGAGGCCATGTTCTTTCTGACTCCTGTCAGAGGTTAGCTTATATCCTGAAGGTTACAGTTTTTTATAGGCTTTTATGCTAGTTACAGTGTCTATCTCACGTCTCTAGACGTTCTTCTTTTCCACTGTATACCCAGTTTCCTTGGCCCTGGAAATACTTGTCTGGGGTGATGATCACAAAAAGTTTGTTTCAGGCACAGTGTCAGAGATACTTGCTGTTTCTGAGAGAGGAAACTACATCATTACTAAGTGAAACTTAATGGGATTCAGAAGTCAAGTACCAGAGTGCTTGGGTGGGTTCAAAAGCAAAGTAGAAGAAGAGACAGAATCTTTCTCAGAACACTGAGTAGGGATTATGATCAGCCTGGAAGATCAGAAGAATCACCTGAGCAGGTCAAAAGGAAAGCCACTGGGTTCCAGTGCGGCTGATGGTAACAAAATAGTGGCATCATAAAAATTAGTGGGAATTGTACCTGGCTATTGGGTCTTAATGGCTGTAGGCAGTTTTGAGTCAAGCTCATGGCCCATTTACATCTGGCATCTCATTGGAGGCCAAGGGCACCTTTGAAATACTAAGAAAATCCTACTGAAGACAAACACGTTTGTTCTTCTATGATTGAGCAAAGAATTTGGCTAGAGGCATCAAACTTTTAGCTATTTCTTAGCTGTGTGGTAGCGTAGATATATTCTAGTTGCCTCAGTCCCAAATACTTACTAGACTGGGAGGAAAATTATGTTTAAGCAGGATTCCTAAGTGTTTTCCCTGCAACATTTGAGAGTCACAGCTGTCTAGACCTGGTGAACTGCAATTTGGTAAGCTACCAGCTATCAGTGGATGTTTGCAAAGCTGTAGAAAACTCTTGTGGTAAGGCCTGTATCCTGCAGATCCAAGGTTGTGTTACACTTACACAAAGCCAGGATAACATTTTAGAAGTGATTAGGTACAATGAAATTTGTTGTAGTCTGGTGAGGTGTTTTTTTGTGTGTTTGTGTTTTGGTGTTTTTTTTTGTTTGGTTGTTTTTTTTCAGCTCACGGAAACCAACACTCACTTCACTGCTTGGATCCTCTTTCATGTTTAGAAGCTGTAGTGCCCCATGCTAAAAGACTCGCATACTTTCTTGATAACTGAGCAGTCCTACCACACAATTATACGTGTTACTGGGTGAGTTTCTGTAACCTGTTTCAGTGATGCACAGATACTGGGGTTTGGGGAAGGACATGAGAAGGCACTTGGGAAGGCAAACTTTCTTTGTTGCTGTTCAGTATGGTGGAGGTCACTCGATGTTATTATTGTCCCATCTAGACTTATGAAAAACAGTGGACGAATGAAGAAAACAAACAAACAAAACAACTAAACAAACCAACAACCTAGTTTTCTGTGTTACCTGCTTAATTTAAATGAAACTGCTGTTCCAAAAATGGAGCTGATCTTGAAAGTAGGACAGTTAGGTTCTGTTTGTAGCTCTACATATCCTGTTCTGTATAGCTATAGTTTTCTGATTTCTAGTTCTGATACTTTATGGAAAGAGAACTCCTTTAAGCCATAACCTGAGACTAACTTCACTGATGCTAATAAAGCATTTACTGATTCTTGAGTAAGGAGAGTCAAGTGGAAAGTTTGGTCTAGAATTCGAGTGGTTATCAAAATTGATTTGATGAAGTGTCATTGGCAGTTAAGAGAGATCTCCTGGTCTTTTTTAGATAGGAGTCATAAAACCCCATAAATTATACCATGCAGTGACAGCTGTTTTTCCAACTATGACAGATAGTGGATGAGAGGCTATTAGGTGAGATTTTGCAGTTTGTGCTCTGCAAGAGGTCAAGTTTAACAATCATAATGGTCCATTCTGACCTTCACCTTAAAGGAATATCTTTCTGTTGGGTACTGGGGAACATGAGCTGTGCACTTATCCATAGAGCCTGAAGCTTAGGGCTGAGTTTGTGTATGAAGCAATCTCCTGAACATTAACGTGAACAACACTTGCAAGGGGTCTTTACATTAGACATGAGGAGAGTGGGTTTTGCAAGGGGGTCTGATCCAGCAGGAGGAAGTACAGCCATTTTCCTGTGCCTGGCTTTTTTCTGCCATCTGCATTACAGACTCTTGGAATGGCCCTTGTGGCATAAACCCTTGCGTGTGTAGATGCTGTAACCAGTAAGTAGCAGTGCTAGTCTGATATGGTGAACTTGGTGCCAATACTTTGTAGGAATTGAATTTGTTCATCCCATTATCCACTTGTTCCCCGTGATGCCATTCTGGGTGGTCCAGTGTTAGCAGTGTTTTGGAAAGGCGTTGCTATGAGTGTGTGATCATAATCAATGGGTTCAAAGGCAAACTCCCCCCTCTGAGGTGAAGGATGGCTGCAACTGAGAACACAGAGCAAGCATAGGAGAATCTAGTTAAGGGCAGAGAATTTCTGACGCTTTCTCTGGGCTTGATGCCTGACCATAGAAGATGTTGCCAATGCAGATTTGCCTATTATTCTTTGTTTCTAAGCTCCAAGGAAGAGCAAAAGGAGAAGCTGCCACTGATCCAGGGAACTTTAGTATAAACAAGCTGAAGATTTGATACAGGAGAATTTGTGGGAATGGTACTAGTTTAAGAAGCAAAAGCTGGGCTGGGGCTGTCTTTTATGTAAGGGATGTTAGCCCTGGTTTACCACTAGCGTTTCATGAGTCTTGTCCAAGTGAGGTTTCAGGCTGTACAAGGCATTATTGTGAGTTCCCCAAACACTTTCTAGCTAAGAAGACTGTCCTGGTACGTAACTGTTCCAAGACACTACTTTGGTGGAACAAAAGGTTTAGCTCCAAGGTAAACACTTGCTAGTTCCCAGTTTCCTGGGGAAAATGTTTTTCATCCAGTACTGAACTGCAGTTTACCCCTAGGTTCATTAGGAAGGTGGAAGTAAAGATTGTGCCAGTCTCATTTCCCAGGGCTGACATGCCACAAATTAATCCCTATCCTATCTCCTCATATGTATGGCCCTCTACCTGTAGAAGCCAGGGACAAACAAAGCCTGCATAGCCTCTCTCTGGAATGTGCAACAGGGCAGTGGCATAAGCATGTCTTCATCCAGGGGTAGACTCAAGGTATA
Organism: Merops nubicus; assembly: GCF_000691845.1. Lineage (NCBI taxonomy): Eukaryota > Metazoa > Chordata > Aves > Coraciiformes > Meropidae > Merops > Merops nubicus. The sequence continues at coordinate 24,565 of NW_008611709.1, read as the reverse complement.
ATGCTGCCTCTGCTCTCTTTGCATGCTCTTTTGAAGACTAATCTCCTCTCATCAGGCAAAAATGGTTGTTAGGGATGACAGGATACAAGAAAGTGAGGCTTTCTGCTTGTCTTTGAAGCTATACCTGTTCTGCTGGTGGCATTACATACTTGATTTGTTCTTGTCTGGTAGTTTTAGGACATCTGCAGCAATGAGCTTTTGAATTGTCTCAGTACATGTCAATTGTGGTCAACTCAGAATTTCAGTGGTTAGCATGAAAGCACGTGATACCAAAAGGCAGTGAGTAATATTTCATTCTGCACTCGTGTAGAAGAATCCACCAGAGGGGGCTGTGTGAGGGATGGATTGTGTATGGTGGCTAGAAAGCAATTAAATACGGAATATTTCCATTTGAAAACTTAGAGAAGAAATACAAGAAGGCCAGATGTTATTTCTGCTAACACATGCTGAACAACAGTGAATCCAACTGCAGTTTTCATAACACTATCTGCCATTGTATTTTCAGAAATGAAAGGGTCCTGGGCTGCTATAGTTGTTCCAGCACTCATAATCTATCTGAGAGGGAAAACAATGTTCTGGTTTACTCAGTCATTGTATGGACCTCTGGTGCATCTATGTTTGCTGGTGTCTCTACTCATGTACCATCATGCAGTGCTGGTTTTGGACAGCTTATTCTGTTTGCTTTGCTCCTCTGCAAAATCTCAGTTCATAAAGCAAGCTGAAGAATGTTAACAAGGGATGCTTGTCTGACAGCTGTGTGATATGCTGCTATCTTGCATGTGAGGAATATGGATGGAGTCCTCCAAAGTTTTTGTGTAGACACAATCCATGTGCCTTGCAAATACACAGGGGAATTATGTTACAAGCCTCACTTTCTAGGAAAAGTAGGATCTAAGTCCAGGCTTAACTTCTCAGCACAAGGACAAGAACCTGTTGGTGTGGGCTCAGGGGAGCAACACAGAAATGATCAGAGGGTTGGAACGCCTCTCCTATGGAGAAAGGTTGAGAGAGTTGAGATGGTTCAGCCTAAAGGGAAAGCTCTGGGGGGATCTTATTGCAGCCTTTCAGTAATTAAAGGGGGACTATAGGAAAGATGGTTTTTTAGGCTTTTTAGCAGGGTCTGCTGTGACAGGATGGGGGTAATTGTTTTAAGCTAAAAGAGAGTAGATTTAGACTAGATATAAAAAAGAAATTTTTTACAGCAAGAGTGGTAAAACACTGGCACAGGTTGCTCAAAGAAGTGGCAGATTCCCCATCCCAGGAAACATTCAAGGTCAGGTTGAACAGGGCTCTGAGCAACATGATCTAGTTAAGTATATCCCTGCTCACTGCATGGGTTTTGGACTAGATACCTTCAAAGGTCCCTTCCAACCCAAACTGTACTATGATTCTGCCTTGCTGGCTTTATGTTCTTCTCTTGGCTTTCATCCTCATAATAGATAAAGTAGATCTTAAATGGAAGTATTGATCTGTCATTATTAAGCAATTCTAGGGTAGAACCAAAAGAGCTGTAGCCTAAGAAGAGAGGGAGGAAAATAGTATCCTGTAAGTATGGCCAAACACGTTTTGGTTGTAACACAGTGTGTTTATTTTATAATTAGACCAGAATACCAATAGATGTGTTCTTTGACGTCCTCTGTTCACGTCCAGACAAACTTAGCACTAATCAGAAAACAGATGAGTGTGCTATATGAAAATGCTTTTAAGTCTTTCACCTATTTACTTTGCATGAGTCTTGGAATTCCAAAATCTTTCCCTGCAATCTTATAGAAATTTGGGGTTGGATTACATGTTTAGGGAGCTGGAGAGAAGTTGACAAGGGTTAGGGCTGGACCAGCCACTAGAGAAGTGACAGACCCTCTCTATTAAGCTCTCTTGCTTTCCCAAGGGGAAGAGAAAAGGAATAAGGCAGGGGGAAAGGGTGGGGGAGATTTATGAATTGGAAAAGAAAACTAAAAGAGCTTTAATGAAAATAATGATAATAAATATATACAAAATCAATACTGAACCCAGCCTTCCATGATGGAATTATGTCACTGCTGATGCTGTGAGCAGGCACTGGGAAAGTTCCAGACTGGACTTAGCAGCAAATGGGAACCAGATTCATGATCTGGATTCTGAAACTGGATTTAGGAACACATGAACTGGGATTGAAGGCAGGATGGACAGAGTTGTACTGGGATGACAGTCATTGAAGAAGAGAGAGAGCTTGACCCTCCTGATCCCTCAGCTTTACACAAACCATGACACATATGGGATGGAATACCTCAGTGGTCGCTTTAGGGTCACCTGTCCTGGCTGCTCCTCCCTGCAGGTGCAACCTCTTATTTCTGCACCCCCAGCGTGGTACACAAGGTTTAGCAGTGACCTTGGTCTGGACAGGAGCAAATAAAGCAAGAGCCTTTCTGCATAACGATCCTTAGTTCTTGGTCTGGACAGGAGCAAATAAAGCAGCAGCCTTTCTGCATAACCATCCTTAGTAATCCTAGTAGTAACTGTAAACATTAAGCATTATCACTACTAGAAGCAGACACTGCAGAAATCTGCCATTAACTTCAGAAAGTGCATTTAGTTAGAAGAGACTGAGCAGAAAAGTAAAATCACTGGATGGAATTAGGTCAGTCCTAGCTCAAACCAGGACAGAAGCACACGTGACTTTGGCACATGTATGTAAGATGTATCTTATAATGCTGCCGGCCACGGGAATTTCTGTGGGTAAATAAGATTTCTGTCTCAAGGGCTGTCCATATGGCCCCTTTCACCAGCACTAATTCCACTTAGATTAACTGCACGGCACAAATATGGGTCAAAGCTTGGATTGTCAGGAGAATGAGTTCCTGCTTGTAAACTGCTTCCCACAGAAGTACTTGTTGGCAGCTGAGATCATAGTGCTCACACTCCTCACAATAACCCACTTTGAAATGTATTTAGAGAGGGGTCTTGGCAGTCTGCATGCTGCTTTTTCATACAAAGTGCAGGCCTTGGTTTGTAATCCCACTCAGCACGTCAAGGCATTTGCTGCTGGGTCATCATCTTCTCTGACTTTATTTAGCACAAGGCCTAAAGCATCTGTGTTTGGACCAGCAACACTTGTTTGTCCCCTGTTATGTCAAGATGCCTTATGGGAGAAATAAAAATCTTAGCTACACGTGGCCTGCTTCATAAAGTGGATCAGAGCTACTAGGTGACTAAGATTTTTATGCTTTTGGTTGGTTGTTGATTTTTTTGTTCGTCTGAACTGATCTTCTGAGCCCAGTTTCTTCTGATACATTCCTAAGTTTTTCCAAATTCAGTCATGCTATTCACAAAGTGAAATACTTTTTCCCCAGACCCAGAGATACTTTAAGCTCAGGCCACCCTAAGCCATCTAGAAGTATACGTTAGAGACTAGAACCTGCCCACGCTGCAGTGACTACAGAGGTGAGACTACTTCAGTGCCATTAGCCCTCCTGTGTTTGTCACCAGTCTCTTTCCTTCCCCTCTGGATAGACAAATTTTTGAGAATTGACAGGGAAACAAGTCATTCAACAACTCAGAAAACTGTTCCTTTAGATGCTGACGGTGGACTACGAGGACTCGGTAACGTAGGCATAGTTTTGATGTGAAGATGCTTATGGTTTGGTAGACAGAGGAAGTTTATTTGCCCAGTTCTGGGGCTAATAATGCAGTACAGAAATAGGGGAGACAGTGAAACTTTATTCACTGGAGTTAAGGGCCTCATGGGCAAAGAATGCCCCCCTCTTCCACCTTTGTAGATTCAAAACATTGAGTATTTATCAAACAGCTTACAATTCAAGTGGACAGAGCAAAGGTGGATGCAGTTTTGAGTAGATGTTGAATCCTTCTACTTTTTGCTGGTCTTGTGACAGATGAAGACTCTTCCCATCGTCTGGCCCCTTCCATTCAGTGGCACACAGCAGGATGTCCACTGTGGAAGTGCACAGGCTCCAATGTGCTTCAGCATCCTGCCATCGAAGCAGTGCACACACAGAAGTCACCATATCTGAGGAAGTTCTGTTTGCTGGCTTTAGTGCAGGCAGAAACAATGATAGCTGTTCGTGCTGCACGCGGTCACACTTGCAAAGGGATTCCTGGGAGTTGTGAGAAATTTGATACAGAGGGATGTTCTAAAGATCTGAATAGTCTGCATGGCCTAGAAGATGAATGGTCTCATAGAAGAATATATTTCCTATACACAGTTGTAAGACACTTTTGGGTCATCAAAGAACAAATATTTTGGGACTAGTTTTGTTCTGCTTTCTTTATGAGAGTGTGCTTGCTTTTTTTTTTTTTTTAAGCTTTCTACTGCTGTTTTGAGACCACCGTACTAGGAACTTTCTTCAGTATTTTCCCATCTCTTTTTCCTTATGAATGCAGGAAGCACAAAATATTCTTCTGGCATTTGAGCTGCAGTTATTTTGAGTGGCTCCAAACAGAGGGAAATGTGTTTCTGCGGTAGTTGCTGCAGAGAAAGAATTTTGCTGAAATGTCTTTCCCCCACCGCCCTTTGGTGGCTGCAGAAAAGAAGCCAGTGTTTGAGGCCCCAGCTCTGTGCATCTGCTGGATCGGTTTAGGCCAATTTTCTCCCCTCCCCCTCCCCCTCTTTCCATTAGCAAACTAGATATAAAACAGAAGCCATTGGATAAATAGGAAAAATGTGTAGCAGAGGAAGCCCTTGTGATTAGGGAGCTGTTAACCAGTTATTTCATGTCCGGCTTTCAGTGTATTTACAAAAATGATGCTATTCAGTGACACATCAAATTACTATAAATGGCATTGGCTCAGTTGCTTTCTCATGGAAGCCAGCTTGCACTTTATTTTTAACTTGGGCCCACTGATTATTTTTAAAGTTAATGTAGTATTTGTTAAAGATGCTAAAGTGGCAGGCAAGGTGTAGGCAACATACATCAAATTTGCTCACACTCTGTCTTGCTGGTGCACTCTGGAGTCCTGGGGCAGCACGCTGGGAGAGAGCAGCTCAGCCAGTGTCTTTCCGCTCCCTGCTTGGCTGCTCTGGAGAGACAGCTGAGTGATGTGATCGGTGACAGATGCAGTGTTTTGTGATGTGGAAGCCTGACCATTAGGAGCTGGCCCAAGACCAAATAAACTCTTCGCCCTCCTTCTCCTCCTCTTCTTCCTTTCTTTTTTTCCTTGTTGAACACCAGCAGCCATCACATCATTTTATGCATTTATAATGTCCTTGTTGAGACTTCTCTGCATGCACATGGTTTAAATCAATGGCTTCCCAAATTGGGGAGGGGGGAGCAAAAGCACTAGTACTGTCTACCTGCCTTCAATGTGCTTGTGAACTTCAGGGACAGGGAGAAAGTAAAGCTCATGGAGAAGTACCTGGGGGTTCTGAGTCTGCAGTTCACACTGTGCTTTGGACAAAGGGACGAGCCTGGCATCACAGTCTAAATGTGGCAAGGCTTAGGCTTCTATATATTTCTTCTGGAACAAGTTTCACAGAACAGAAAATGTTCTCTGCAGCATTGTGGCAACTGAGACAGATTCTGAAAGCTGTCCTGGTCATATTGAGACATCTGCTAGGTCTAGTCCACTTGGTGCATGGTGGCTAGTAACTGACACTTAGAAGGGGAGGAGGACACCTTTGCAAGCCTGGGGCACAGGTCTTATCTCCCTTATTTTATTTAGGGGGTAGATTGCAGCTCTCATCACACTTGCTGGAGTTTCCAGATAATATTCAGGACTATCGTTCTTAGTAAATGAGATACCTGTGGGACTAAAGCATTGTACAAAACTGCCTTAAAGACAGCTCTCGCCTGCATTGCAACTTGGAGGTGAGAACCTTATGCCAGTGCTAGGGAGCCATTTCCACATGATTCAACACCACAGCAAACGTTCATTGCAACAGCACAATCTTCTGCCTTCCAGTTATATTCACTTAGAGGTCAATACCTCTACATTAGCTCTGCTGTGCATAAAATGACAACACTTGAAATCTAGATTGAACTGACCACTCCACAAAATATTGGCCAACACAGTGTCGTGGTACTGAGACAAACAGACTACTCCAGGTTGGTATATCTTTCCCTTCTTTTCCTGGAGTCCAAGGGATCCAGCGCATCACAGAAAATGTGGCTTGCAGAGCCTTCCGCCTGTCCTTGGTAGCCATCCAGTTTGGTTGTCTTGAGAGATCCCTCTTCATAATATTTACATTTAATATTCTGATTGGAATAGAGAAGACAGCATTTGTTTGTAAATTGCTGGGGTTGAGATAGAGAGAGTTTCTAATCATACCACAGGACGGCCTATTTGCTAACAGGCCGTTTTCTAGTCTGGAAATTTTATAACCTACTTAAATGAAGTCTCTCTTCGCTGAGATCTAATAGCAGATGAATTTGTGATGTCTTCTCTGTTTATTCAAGTATTGAAATTGAAATATAATTAAGAATAATTCAAATTAATGATAACTTATCTTTAGTTTTACTGCTACCCCAGTTGACAGCAGAATTTGTTAATCCTTACAAGCATGTAACCAGGAAATGGCTTCCCCTTGTCCATGGCTCAGTTTTGTCATCTGCCGGATGGAAGGATGATTATATTGCTTTGAAATTCTGTTTGCTAAATAAGTAAAATCCTTTTTGTGATCCAGTACTCCTTCCTTGTTTGTTGTGTTTATTTGCTTACTTGCTAATTTCCTTGATTTAGTAACTTTATGATTTTAAAGACCCTTCCAGTGTGTTCACTGCTTGCATGGACTAGTAGGCAACTTCTGGTGTTTTGGGTAGGCAATAGAAGTATAAGGAAAAGGAAAGAAGTTAAAATAAAAGTTAGACTCTACTTGGTTCAGCATCTAGCTTGCAGCCTGGCATGGTTGTACTGGAATCCTGCTGATGGAATGTCCTGACATTACGGTGTTTATTTCCATCACAGCCCTGAAATGTAAACAGGACATTGTTGGATTTTAATCCAAGGGACAGGAAACAACTGAAAATCCTGGACTCTTGGGCTATTGGTAGGGCACAAGGAAGTGAATTTTACAGGAGGATGGCATATGATACCAGCAGCACGCTGGACAACACATCAGAGGGGGTGTTTTCAGGTAGAGTATCTGATGTGTGTTTATGGGGAGGAACAACACAGCACAAGTGTCAAAAGAAGTGCATCAATATATGCAGCAACTTGCAGGATGTTTGGCATGTTAGGATGCTCTGTGCGTCCCATCCTAATGGGATGGAAGATAGAGTGTTTGCCTTGAGCTTGAATTTTATACGGAATAAATGGCAGCTTATCACCGTGGTATTTATTTTCTCCTCTGCCTTATAACACAAGAATGAATTCAGTGGAGGAACGTGAAAGTAGCAGAGAGGGGACCGTGTAGCATCTCTTGCTCCACTCCTAAAGCCCAGAGGGCGTAGATGGGAGGCAGCACAGTCAAGTGATTGTTGGTTTGAGTGGTTTCATGCACTAGAAAGTCAGCTGTGCATCTCTTAAACAGACCTAAATCAATTAATGACATGAGGATAGTATTGAACTTCGAGTCATGGGTCCCTCTCCTGTGAAATGGAAAGGGGCACATACAACTTGCAAAGGATGGTGCCTGCTGTGCTGTGTCTGGGGGAGAGATGAGCCAAGACAAAGCTGTTGCCATATGCTGTGGGGTACTTGCGACTCATGTGGCTTGGAAGAGGGTTGCACCTCATTTTTATCCTCCTAGATGATCTTGACTCTTCCAAGGAGCAGCTGTTAATGCCTCCTCTGTAGTACCCCTTGTAGTAGCAAAGACAGAACTATGTTGTAATGAATATAAAGGGGGTCCTTTATTAAAGTTGCTAAATACATACAGACCCTGTAATTCACACTGGCCCTCTAGATTCCAGACTGGCTGACTGCTGCCTGATGTTGCCACACAAGGTCTCCCTAAGTCTTGGTCTGGCGTCTGTAGCAAGGAAAGGACTGGCTAAAGAGAAAATGAACCAAGTTTTCTGTGCTGTGAGTGTTGTGGACTGTTTTTTGTAGTCACTCCTCACACAGTCTGCTGGATGCGGGTTGAAACAAAGCATAATTTTATGGTAGGCATCTTCTGACTGTTTTTGCAAGCATCTTGCTGGCACCGTTGCCAGTGCTGATGCTTTTTGAACAAAGTTCTCTGAACTGTGCCTCTGCTATGCTGCTTGGGCTGGGTTTCCATCCGGATCTGAAATTGGAAATTTATTACTTGGAACTGGTTTTTAAAGGTGAAACTGACACTGGTTTCTTATTAGTTACCGAGTCCTGAGGGCAGAGTTACATTCCTGACACTGCTGTAGGTGTTAATGATTTCATCAACTCAGAAGCACAGGGCCCTGAACTCTGGTCTTGGCAGCTAGTAAAGAAGGGAAACTGACTTTCAAATATTTTGTTTTAAAAGTTGTTTTTATTTTAATGGTGTTTACATTAACAAAGTGGAATTTGTGGGACAGACTTAAATTTGGAGCTAAAAGACTTTGTTGACTACGTAGTTCTTAGAAATCAAATTGATAGTAAAGCCTCAGTAGGCCGCTGAAACTGATCTTGCCAAGCACCTCTGAAGCTGCAAGAGAACAAGAATCTGTGAGTGGGCCTGCTGTGGGTGCAGGCCTAAGAATTTCATTTGCTTGGTATGTTTTATGTGCCTCAAAATAATCAGGAAGGATACCATTATGCAGATCCCAAGATTTTTTCTATATTACTTTGTTGCGTGCAGATAGCTCAAGTACTTGGCTTTTTGTTTTGTTTTTAGAATAGCTTCTGTCTTGTGTCATGCAGGAAGATGGCATTGTGAACAAGGACCAGGATTTTAAGTCAGAATTAACTCTGGGCTCTGCTGCTTACTTGCTGTATGATCTTAAGCAGACCATCATTCTCTTCATACCCTTATTGGGATAGCTTTGCCTCTTGCCAGGTTGCCATGAGACATAACTGCTGTTTTAAACCTGAATAACTCTTTGAATTCAAGAGCTAGCTGTTCCTCAAGTGACCATTGTACATGCGACAGACTGCTGCTGAGGGAGTAAATGGAAGGTTACAGAATTTAACATTGATTAATCCCAGGTATTGATGGGTGAGACTCAAGAGCTTAGCCTGTAATTATTTATAGAGGTGCTTAAAAGGTGACTTGTTGATCACTGCTTATAATTAGCTATACAGAGAACATTTGGTGATAGCTTTCTTCAGTGTAGGAAAAGTAAGTCGGGGCCCAGGCCCTGGGAATTGAAACTTGGCAGATGAAGCACAAATTTCTAAAGTGAGAGACAGTTTACTGAGGGTTGTGGTAGATTTTCTACTGCTGGAAATCTTTAAATCAAATGAGATGCTTATTGAAAAGTTATATTCTACTTCAGGCAGGAATTAATTTACGGCAATCCTGTGGTTTCTGTTATGCATGAAGTCAGACTAGCTGATTGGCACAACCCTTTCAGCTTTATAGTTCATAAGATTGTCTATCAGATTTGTGAGTGTAAGTCTCATTGAGGCCAGTGGAAGCCAAATAAACTTGAGGCTAGAGTTCTACACTGCCTTCTTTTATATCCTTCATGTTTCCAGCCTGTAGTCACTTGTTGCCCAGATAACACACAGAAATATCCTCCTGTGTTGCTTTTATCTTCTTATGACTGCACAGTGCCACTTAGCTTGCTGTGTTCCAATCTGCAGTACCTTAAAACTGTGTACACGTGCCTTAAAACTGTGTGATGTTTCTGGTTTGTTTTGCTTGGTTTTTTTGAAAGAGAAATTGAAAAGTGAGAAGATTTGGGCAGATCTAAAAGGCAACATATCAGCTGTGTGGACACAGCTGGACATTCCTGTTCTGCTGTCCCTTTGGCAATTATTGATATAGGATATTCACATTTATTTATACTTAAGTGTTTTGTTCTTCCCACCCCCTCAAGTATTGCACCATTCAAAATTGCTCATAAAAAGAAGGAATCCTTGACTGCTGACTTGCTCCTTGTCACTCACACACTTGTCCAGCAAGTTAGATGGAGATCTGCTGTTACTTTTCCACCTGCAGATTATGGCACAAGGCACCTAGCCCAGTGGTCTTGTTTATTCTGTCTCCTATTGCTGTGCTATCCTATCTGTTCAGAGTGGAGGAGGCAGCTCAGGGGCAAAGTAGAACTCCTTACTGCTGACCAAACTAGCAGCTAAGTGATTGCTGTTGCTGAAGGACTGCAGCTGGTAATAGCCTACAGGTGTTGAAGCTGGAGAAGATAATCACTTGGCTGTTTGAGTGACTAGGCTGAGAAGACAGACTAAATCGTGGTGTGTGTTCATCTCCCTTACTGACACTAGTGGTTAGACTTTTGAAACAGCTTGGTATGTCTCATGCAAATGTTTCCATTGAGATTTTCCCATGATTTTTTTTTCTTTTTCAAGACAGTTCTTTCTCCTTTGGACCAGCTTCATTCAATAAGCTGCACCCTTTTGGAAACTTGCCTTCTGTCTTACACTGAAATGGAGGCTGGATAGTTTTGTGAAAATCTGCTCTTGGTAGGAGGGGCCAAATTCTCTTTAAATTCTAATTATTGAAATTCAAGTGGGTCTTGTACATGCATGAAGTTTGCAGAATATATGAATAATCCTCCTCTTGCAAGCACCAGTGATGAAGAAGGGTAGGCTGCAGAGCACACTGATAAGATCAGCGCATTTAGAGAAAGGATTTCCTGCATTTCCTCTAAATAGTAAAATGTTCCTTTTAGGGCGTACAGTTGAACAGAAAAAGCATCAACTAATTGAGATGTTCTCATCTATTAATCCCTGTTTTGAATGAATGCCCTGAAAGGCCATCTGCAACCTGGAGAGGCCAGGCTAGCTGTCTTTGCAGGCAATAAAGCAGGCATCAGTTCAGGTAAGCCTTTAGAACTGTGTTGTACCATATGCTTCTGGAAACTCTTCAGGGACTAATTCCACGAGGCTACAACTTGGACATGGCTGGATAAGCTCAGCTACTGCATGTGATAGACCTGGCCCCAAGGGAGGTTGGCCAATTTTGCTGGCAGGAATCTTGCAGCATCTCCTGGGTGTAGTCTAGCAGGCAAGTGTCCTGAAGAGACCGAGCAGCTGCATGGTAGAGGATTGCCTGAAGTGAAAGAACACCTGGCTCATGGTCCTTGGGGGCAACAGTGTTTTTCTGGTGTGGGGGTGCACACAGCCCTCTTTTAGGATAAACTGAACTGTAAGGGTTGCTTTTGTTTTTTTCCCTGTCTTTGATGTCTTCAGAGATAAAAATCAAACTGTCTGGAGGGGAAGCCCTTTTGATTTTGAAATGGTTAATGAAAAGACATCACCCAAGGGCTCTATCAGAGGGTTATCTGATTAGATAATGTATGCAGTGCAGGAGGGTGGCAAGTCAGGGCCAAGTGTACACTCACTTGGCACATGATGTTTTGGTGAATGGGAGAGTGTGTTTGATTTCAGAATCTCACGGGGAGCAGCTTTATGTGCAGCACTGGTGCATTGGTGTGGGAGTTGATATCCTTTCCTTCACACCTGGTTGGGAGGAGATGTGCAGTACCTTTTGTGCTTTGAGAGCACCACAGGCAAGACAACAAAGTTAGAAAGGAGTGCAGAGTAGGGAGTGTGAGGAAGTGAAGATGAGCTGCTTGCTACTGGATAGTTGTCATTTTCAGCATCGTGGTCTCTCTAGCCAAGTTTCCGTGGAGACAGTCCCTAGTATGTAAACTGTCAGATGTTTGGGGAGCTACATGCTGCTGAGCAGGAAATCATTCAAATTCCTTATCTTTCACACAACAGGCTCAGGAGAAGTCCTGCCAGAAAGCTTGCACCCAGGCCTCAGGGAATGGGGCTTGACCTCTGGGAAAGGGTTTTTCTGGGGTTTTGGTTACAAAAACGGAATTCAATTACTTTCTAACCATTTGCCCTGAAAAGCTTCTGAAGGGCAAATACTAGATGGTAGTGGTTTAGCCATCCTGCTGTGGCTAAAATCCCATCCTGTTCCCACAGAAATCAGTGGTCGAACATGTATTGACTTAGTGCAAGCAGCTGAGGCATACAAGCAGCATTCTGCAAAGCCTTAAGCTTCTGGAGAATTCAAATCCAAACCCAAGGCCTTTTTTTTTTTTTTTCTTCCCTCCCCCTCCTTAGTTTGGATCATCTTCAGTTACAAAGATTTATTGCTAAGCAGTGAAGTAATGAAATTATAAACTAGTATGTTTAGGGAATGCCTTGGAGCAAGCCAGTGCAATAGCAATGGTGTTACCTTACCTAGTATGGGAATCAGTAGACGTCCAAGTCCATTGTGTTTGTCACTGTCACTGCCTGTGCTGATGCAGGGACAGTGCCTGTGCTGTGCATGGTATTAGAACTGGGAAGCAGTAGTTTGATAAGCATTACCAATCAAAAGCTTTTCTATAAACCTGCCTCTCTTTGTTAAATCCTTTGGGGAACCTTAGCTGCTAATGTTAATGACAGTTTTGTCATTAACAAAGTTTCATAAGCACTACCAGTCAAGAGCTTTTTTTTAAGGCTGCTTCTGTTGATACTGGGTTCTCTGGGGAATCACAACTTTTAATGTTCATGACAAAATTGTGTTGACATTTGGTTTTGAGAAGGGATGGGGCAGTTGCCTAATGCAGTGGAGTAAAAATCTGTGAAAACTCCTCTTCTGCAAATACAAGGAGTCTTTTTTTGGCTGATTGACACCCTGCCTGTGAAAGTTTGTGGTGTGAGAGCCTATAAAGAGTTTCATTTATGGGAAGATGTACTGTTGTTTTTATTTGCCACATGGCTCTTCAATGCATGGACCTTATCCCTACTTATCTTATTCTTATTCTTACTCATCATTAATAGACATTGGGCAGTGGAGTAAAAATCTGTGAAAACTCCTCTTCTGCAAATACAAGGAGTCTTTTTTTGGCTGATTGACACCCTGCCTGTGAAAGTTTGTGGTGTGAGAGCCTATAAAGAGTTTCATTTATGGGAAGATGTACTGTTGTTTTTATTTGCCACATGGCTCTTCAATGCATGGACCTTATCCCTACTTATTCTTATTCTTACTCAACAGACATTGGTTCAAGAGAGAATTTCTGCAGTATTCTCTTGTTATGCAACCAATCTAGATCTGTACACAGAAGTACATCCCCTAGATGCTTACATAGAGCAAGGGCTCTGCTGGTAAGAGGACTTTTGAGAAGTTTGACTCTGCTTAAGAAAGATGCATTCTTTTTTTTTTGTGGTGCTCAGTGCCAGGACAAGGGGCAATGAACTTGAAGCACAGGGATTCCATCTGAACGCAATAAACTTTCTCACTGTGAGGGTGGCTGAATGCTGGCACAGGTTGCCCAGAAAGGTTGTGACTCCATCGCTGGAAATACTTAAAACCCAAATTGACATGTCCCCAGGCAGCTTGTCCTAGCTGAGCCTGCTTGAGCAGAGGGGGGATTAGACAGTCTCAAGAGGCCTCTTCCAACCTCTGCTGCTGAGATTAATGCTGCAACTTTTTCTCCAGAGCTGGCTACCTGCCTGGCCCAGCCTTATCTCATAAGCAGCAGCAGGAGTCAAGGATTAATTCATCCAGCCT
>NW_008611709.1:0-11012 GCF_000691845.1 Merops nubicus | reverse complement strand
TCTTTCCCTTTCCTCAGCTCCACAAGGTGTGCTCTGTGCATCTGTTGGCTTTTGACCGTGTGAAAGTTTTTAGCATGTGGCTTCTGGGGCCATGAAGTTGGACCTTCCCTGGAAAAGTTTCTTAGTAATAGAGGTTGTTTCTAAATTTTTTAATCCCTCTTGCACACTGAAACTATACCCCTTTCTTAAAGGGGATATTTTGACTCTTCATTTCACATTTTCCTTTTCTTTCTCTTTCTCTCTCTCTACCAGTCTCTCAGAACTCATTTATCAACGTGTGAATGAAAGGTGTGTCATGGCTCACCCCTCTGCTACCTGCTCCAAGAGCTGTTCCATCTGCCTCTTAAAGTAAACCTGTCAGATCTTTCTTGTTAATCTGGTGATTGTTTTTAGTTTTATGCTGCAGAGTTTGCAAAGAAAGAAAACTGTGTAAGTGCATGAAAGAAGCACCGTTCCTTGAGGAAGACATCCAAATTTTCTTCAGTGAGGCTGAGAGAAATGTTTTCATTCTTTGTCTTCTCTTCAACTTTTTTTTTTTCCCCTCCATATATTTGATATAAATTAGCCTCTACTTCCTGGTAAAATTATGTGGCTTGTAACTTTTTATCTTCCAGACATGGTTAGAATAAAAAGTGTGCTTTGGGATTCTAATGTCCTTTTAATGAAAAAAAAAATGGATTGAAGCATAAAGTGGGGCATCAGAACCTTGTGAGATGGGGCTATTTGCATATAAAGCTATTGTGGGATAAAATAATTGAGGGAACCTTGACCTCTATCTCATCTCACGTGGGTTTTGAGGGGACCAGGACGCTCCAGCTATTCTGCTGAGCTTATCTCAAACTTTAAGTTTCACCCCAACCAACCTTTGGATTCGATGAGTCAAAGAGGTTTGTCACCTTTGCAGCTTTGTACAGATCCCCTCCTTGCACAGCACTTGGGAAACTGTATTGATGAAAGAAGGTGTGGAATGGCACGGCCAAGCTAGGAGAGAACTCAGTACAGAGGGATGTATGCACACATCATTATTCTCTTTTTTTTTGCACTGAATAAATTAAATTTTCTTTCAGGAGTGTTGGGATACAGGTGATATGGAGAGAGGAAAAGAGGCCTGGACATTTGAGTGGGACTTGTTTAAGGAAAATTGTGACCCTAGTGAGGTTGTGCATCCAAAATGCTGGAGGAGAGCCATAAAACAAACCAGCATAAAATAAACTTGCTGTACATGTTTTCATACTTACGTCCTCAGCTACTTTTGCTGTGTTTATCAAAACATTGTGGGCTCTTGGCTCTGTCTGGTGGTGGGAATGAGAACAAGGAAAGTATATATATATGTATATATGTGGACCACAGCAGAGCTTTGTTTTAGGCTGTCTTTAAATCGTACTGAAGTACTTGGCTGGAAGAAGGTAGCAAAGAGGTGTTGCAAAAATCTGTGCTCTCGGTGTTCTAATAAAGCCAGTGGAAGGGAAGTCCTTCTAGCAGATTATTTCCAAGGTGGGTTGCAAATCCTTTTACTTTTGCTTTCTCGAGGGGACAGAGAGGTTGAACTGAGGTGGAGTATTTGCCACAATGGCAGTCAGTGGGCTTTGAAAGATGAGGCAGAAGTCTGGACTGAGGCTGTTTCAGTATTTTCAGATAGGGAATGAAGGAAGACTTGCATGAAAGTTGTCTGGTTTTCTCTTTTAAAACTGTATTGGGGTGTGTGTCTTTGGTTTTGTGAGCCTGGAAATATTTACTGTGTAAAAACACCTTGCACTGAAAACCAGGGGTGTATGACCAAAGCAGTGAAAGCAGCTTAGAATTTTGACTCATACTTCAATAGCTGAACTTTAAGTATATGTTCTATCAGCCAAACCTGTTACTCATTTTTAACATGTTTGTTCACAAGTTTCTTGTAGGAGCCTAACTGATCAGCAGAGCAGGAGGACATTGTTTTACTGTTCACCAGCTGTCTGGTGGTGCCTCAGGTTGTGAATGCACATGTGCTATTTGTGGATGGCTTATGCTGAACAGCTTATGTGGTTGTTGGGCAGCTCCTGAATGTCAGTGTGCTGACTTTAGCTTCTTTCCATGGGGTTATCTCAGAAGCGGTAGGTAGATGAGAATCATTTTGTTTGCTGGGTTCCAAAACTATAGCTGGTGAAGAGAATCTGCAAATAAGAGTAAGAAGAGAACATAAAATGTCCCTTTGAAACCAACTAAGAGACATGCACAACACAGACATACCCCAGCAAGTTCTTCAATCAGTGGGGGAAGAAGTCTTAATCTCAAGTCACTCTCCCATGTCCATCTTGTGTTAGTTATGAGCTCCAGACTGCTGCTTATCTGCTGCTGCTCTGTGACACACTGACAGTCTGTGACTGAGGAGGAGCAGCATGCAAACTACACCTAGGTCTTTGCTGGTGGTAGTGATGGGGGCACAGCACAGAGAGAGCTGAAGGTTATTGCAGTGCAGTCCATGAAGCACAACTCTGCCCTTTGGCACTGGCTGGTAAAGGTGCAGAGGCTCCACTCAGGGCACAGAGAGAATGGGAAGCTTTGACTTTCTGCACAGCTTGAGAGCAGCTTCTGCTTAGTGGTCTCAAAAGCCATAATGATTTCATCCTCACTTTCTTTCCAGCTTGAGGCAAACTGGTTAAGCTGTTACAAGCAGCATGGAAGTGTTTCTCAGCAAGGAAAGTTGAAGGGGAAGTGTGGAAATGTAGGTGAAGCATAAAACTTCTACTGACGTATGGCATATGTTGCTTTTCTGAATCTGTACTCAGACACTTTCACAGAGTTAGGAGTAAGGTTGACTGAAACCTTTTTTGAGTCCATCCATCCTGGCAAGAGATCTGTGCAACACTAACCAAGTAGATGTATGCTTTTTTGTTCCAGTGTGAGGTATTACCTCCAATTTAGATTTAGCTTTCTGCCTCACTGCGTTGCCCACTTCTTGGAGTGAAGAAAAGTTTTACACCCCCAACAAAAAGCTGCTTTATCTTCAATCTAGCCATTCATTTTAAATCTCATAATGACAAGAAAGTTTCTCTATCATCTCTGATCTAGCTGTATCAGATTTTTTTTCCCTTTTTTAATGATATAAATTTCATGAGTGAATGCTGTTTAAAAGAGGTATTTATACTGTCCTTACTGAAGTTTGTATATGACTTGGAACACACTCCCCAGTAGTCAGGAAATTATAAATTGAATGCTCTACTTTGACTTTCCTAAAATGAGCTCAAAAGGGCTTTGAAGAAAATTAAATATTTTGGGGACTGAAAAAAAAAAATTCAGGTGCCCACCTGGCACAATTCCAGTGAGGGACATTTCACTGAAATTAACTGAGTCCAAGTTCTGCTTGTAAGAGTCAGTCTCTTTTTCTACAGGGTTACATGTTTCCATGGAATTAATAGGAGTCTGTTATACCCATGGAGAGGAAAACTGTATAGGGAATATATGTTGCTTATTCATCTGAGGAATGAAAAGCTCTGGTAAGGTCTCTATAACCTAATTCCAATAGTATGTTGACCCTGAAATTAGTGCTTTGATAAGACAAATGGACTTTTGAGTATACTTTCCAATATCTTTCTGAAGAGAAAGATAAAATGCTTCTTTTTTCCCTTTATCCTTTTTTTTTTTTTTTTTTCCCCCCTGCTGATTTTGCCTACATGTATATGATTTTGGGGGGGATTCCCTGGCAAAGGTTTGAAATAATTTTCTTTACAGAATACAAATCCCTTAGCATCTGACGAGAAAGAGATTTCCTCTGGAGTAACCTCAGCCTAAATACTTGAAGAAATGAATACAAAGGAATAAATTTAATTTTCTTGACTGAACTGTTGGGTGGTTGACCCACTGCCATTACCTCCACACCAAGGTCCTTCCACAGCATGAGACTTGTTATAGTACTCCCACAGAGCACAGCATCCTTCCAGCTAGAAAACTGATCTTTCCTCTTGCCCTTTGCTTCATTTCCTGTGATAAGTGGTTTCCCTCTATTCAGTTATTTAGTAACTCAAGCTTAAATTTTGGTCCATAGAGACACTCCTTCCAACTTGGAGAAATGCTTTCTTTGGTCCAGAGTAGCTGGTTAGAAGGGGCAGGGAGATCTCATTTCCAAGATATTGTCTGTGTTGGTTTCTATCTATTAAATGAATGAGAAAAAACTGCTTCTCAAGGTGGGTCTACTCCCAGTATTAAAGGTTTTGTTTGATTATTTGTTTGTTTGGTTTTTTATTTTGTTTTGTTTCACTTGAATGACATTATGTTTCATCCACTTTTGCATGGAGATTTGTCAGGTACTGTGAAAATCACTTCCTTGGAGGGCTGCCTCTACTGTGAGCAGCTTTCTGTGAAACAGGTGACTTGGTAGTCATCATACTAGGATTTGATGATTGAGAACAGTTTGCCACGTAGTTGTACTACTGCAATTTAAAGGGAGAGAAAATCTTGCTGTAGGAGTATTCCAGTAGATGCTGGAAATGTGTTCTGCAATACTGATATGGATATATCAATATGAATTGATATATATATGAATTTGAATTGATATGTATGAATTGATATATCAACATGAATATGAATGGATATGAAGTGTGCTCTGGGTATTAAGGAGAGTTAGTTCTACTATTAGTAGGCCCTGTAGGATATTATTTCCTTAGCATTCATGACCTCTAAAAAAGTAGAAAATTTTTGCCTGTATTTGAAATCTCATTATGAACAGAATATTCTAAGAACTTACGGACTTGTTTCTGCCTGAAGAACCATTTTTTTTTTCCTTGGAAACAAAATAATGTTCCTTAAAACTACTTCTCACTCTGACTCCCCTCTCCAGACATGTGTTGCTTACTTTGTTTAATTCAGGGGTTATCCCAGTAGAGTTTTTTGTGATTAATAGCTGGTAACACTGTGAACCCAGCACTAGAGAGCACTTCCTAGGCAGTAGCCATGCTTCTTGCAGGCTGTATTTGATTGATGTTAGGGCATGGACAGAACAAGCAGTAGGGAAGAGGCCATCCTGAAGAGTGGGTTCACTGTGTGCATGATACATCTGCTAGTTTATCTTCAGAGATTTGTAGATGGAGCCACTTCTCTGTACCATTTTCTCTGCTTTAAGCATTGCCAGGAATTGTGTAGTGGACCCTTTGATTGTAATATGAATGACTGTGGTGAAAAACCAACCAACCAAACAAAAAAACCAAGCAAACAAAACAACAAAGTAAAACGTGGGGATTCAGTAGTGTTAGTGCAATTTTAATCTCATATTTACTGGACCAACAGCCTATAGTTAAAAATTAGTGATAGGATGGCAGCTTGCACATAAACTGTTGGGTTAGATATTATTTCTGCTTGGATTTGCCATCCAGTCCAAATGAATAGTTGGTCTTGATGTTTCAGAGCTTCTGACTTTTTGCAGTTCTCACTTATTTTGCTAGGAGGTAGGTGCAAAGTATTATGTGAAAATTGAAAGTACTCCCTTGTTCAGATGGGTTTTTGTACAGGGAGAGGGTCAAATGCTGCTGTTACTACTTGTTACTGAAAGGATTTTGATACTGATTGGGTGTGTCTTCTCTACAGCAAGTAGAAAATGGAGATATTCTTGCCTAATAGGTATTTATCCTATATATGTCTCTGCCTGACCAAGGCAGAAGATCCAAGACTTGAATTTGTTGTAGAAGGCAGTGTGTGAGTGCTTCCTGTCTTCATTTGTATGTATGCCATCCATAAATGGATATAAGCTGCAAGAAAAGTTACTGTTTTAAGTAAGTTTTAAATATGCTTCCAGAGAGTGAGAAAAAAACAAACTGCAGCAGGTGTTTGGAAAAACAATCCATCTAATCAATGCTATACAGAACTAGAGACAACAAGGAGTGATATTGGTACGAGTTCTGCAAAGACAGACATCACTGGATGTAATATTAATGTCCACAGCCCTAAGGAGATAAAGATGTTCCTTCTCTAATGAGGGGTAGACTTTTGTTCTATTTGTATACCATGGGCCTTCTTTCTGAACCATGTCTAAGGACTATGTACTCTCAAGGACCATCCAGTGACTGTTTAGAAGCAGAGTTGTTTTTTTTTGTTGTTAGGGTTTTTTTTCTTCCTGTAGTGTTTGGCTGTGGTGAGAAGCCAAGGGGATCTTATACTGCAGTCTGGTGTTCTGTGGAGAGTGCTCAAATATTTGTCAACAAGATGCAAGTAGCTTGGGCTCAGAAGCTGAAAAAAAACTTACTCTATCTTTGGGTAAGATTATTGACTTGCTGTAGATACTTAGAAGTCTGGAGATAACTACCCAAGTGTCTGTTGTATGCAGATTCTCTTCAGTTCTCTTTGCTTGACTGAGCATACATTTAAGCAAACGTCCTATGTTTGGGGAAGAACAGAGTGTTGGTCAGTAAAGGTTCTAGGAAATCTTTCCTTCAGTACTTACTTTTGTTAATCAAGAACAATAAAGGGCCTTGACATGAACATGACCTTTTGCCATGAGAATCTAGGATAGCAGAAACAGTTATCCTTGGCCTGGAGAAGGCAGCAGAATAGAGTTGGTAGCATTTGGCACAGGCACCACACTCTTGTGCAATGTGTACTCTAGACCACATGGATACACATCGCTCTGTAGAGGAGATCCTCACATTTGGGTATTTTAGGGGGGATTCCCCTGTTCCTCCTTTTACTGCACTCTTTGCAACATGCTGCTGTTGGCCAAAAGAACCCAGTAATCATGCAAGGAAGGTGGCTGATTTTAGGTAGCACTTTCTTTTCAGATTCTCCTGACTGATCACTCCCTGTGTCACTCAGCATCAGCTCTGTGGGATTTGATCTAAATATAGATGAGGCCTTGTTCACCCTAATGCCATGAAACACTTAACAGCCCCCAAACATAACTCAGTAAAGTCACAGCTCTGAAAGCAGCTTTCAGTGTTGTTGTAAAGTCTTCTTCTGTAAATATTGCAGAAGCCAGAAAATATATTTTATCTGGATGCCACTGGAAAATAGTCACAGAAAACAACCCAAAATCCTTGAGCACAACTCTTTCCAAATATCTATTCTTCATGAAGACATGTTAGGTTAAAAGTGCAGCAGTTTCGCCAAGCTGCTGGCTTGGAGTTCAAACCTAATTGCGTAATGTTGAGATTTCAGGGCATTGAACCCAGAGTATCCTTTGTCAGAATGTTGAACAAAAATAAAATTTGCTGGAATAAAGTGCTGTATATGACCTTTACTTAACTTAATTTTCTAGAGTGAATTTATTTTTGATGCCAAATTGACAACTCTGGAATCTGAGTGGCTTAAAATTTAGGCATCTAAAATCACTTTGACTCTCTCTGTGTCTTGACCTATGGAAACCATCTCTAACATGGAGAGAGCATCAGGATCTTGAGTCCTGTTTCCTTTGTGATGCACCTACTGACTGTTTCTTCCATTTAGTGAATCACTAAAGAAGTCTTTTAAATATCATCCCCATCAGTGGCTTTTCAGTACTTAAAACTGAACTGAGAACCTTCACTTTTATTGTTTCCAGGTTTGCAGTCACATGTATGAATATACTGTACTTTGGCTGGGACAGTAAGTAGGAAAGTGGCAGATCTACAGCCTGGAATATGGATTTCCCAGGTGGCATTGCTGAACACTATGTTTGAAGAGATTCTGTGCCATCCATGAACAACATCTAAATGTCCAAATTTTGTCTCTGTTGTGTTTTTCACCAGTCGTACCCATTTTCTGTAAAGACTGAGTTCTTTTTTCCAATGAGAGAACTTCAGTAAATTTTACCAGTGCGGGTAATTGATTTGCCTGACAATAGTGTAGATAACACTTGTACACCTACAACTGTGGTGAGTTTCCAGTGGTTATAACCAAGGCATATTTTCAAACAAGGTGAGCTTTAATGTCCTGTAAGTGGCCCTGAATACAGTGTTAGAATGGAAGTAGATTTTTTTTTTTTATGCTGTGATGATGTCAGACAACAGGTGAAATGTTTTTCTACTAATTATCTGAATAAGAGAACAGCATTTCACATGGCAATGAGGTGGAGTTTGGAAAGATGCAGTTGGATCTTTACCATTTGCTTGGCTTTTTTTGAGCATATTTGCAGTTCTTACAGATTATTTTTTCTCTCAGCAGAGGCACTCTAATGCCCTCAGCTGCTTATTTTGTCTGGAAAATTCAGGCACCCAGGATAACGATGTTAACAACAGTAACATTTTTGACTCCCAAATCCCCATGCAAAATAGTTACATCATGTCTGGAAATAATTGGGCAATGACAGAATGGAAAAATTACAATGACTCAAACAAGAAAGGGATGCTCTTAGTAATGGCATTTTGTGTGTTCATTCTTCTGAACATGACAGTTCTTATTGCTACTGGGAAAATGGATTGACCTCCCTTGTAACTAAACCCCACTCTTCCCAATAGAAATACTGCAAAGATTTAAAGTCTCTAGACCTAGCTTCAGTACTCCCCTAGCAGTATTCCCAGTCTTTTGGCATAGAAGGTTGAGCAGGACAGCTTGTTCTCCAGATCACTTTATCCTTGGCTTTTTTCTTGAGGTGATCAAAGATTTGGCTCTGGGGTGTGGATATCTCATCCTTGGGAGTTGGTCTTATGGATAGAACTGACAGATATTACAGATTAGGGCCAGTTTCAAAGTAATGACATTAAAGACATTTCATACCATAAGACCTATAAAAGGCACGGGACTTCATCTTCCCATAGAGGAAAACAGTCTTCTGCTTTGGAACTAAAGGAGCAATGTGCTGGTTCTGGCTGTCAGTGATGCCTGCTTCACTGATGTCATCATGATCTATTTAATCTTCAGTCTTTGAAATTTTATATTGAATGAAGACCATCTCACACTCCAGCTTCCAAGGCACGCTCTCCTGTGAAATTGCATCACACCACCAAAAGAAGGAAGATAAAGTTAAGAGTCTCACCTGGACTCTGCTGCCCGGATTGATTGCAGAAAAGGCAGTTCAGACCATTTGTAGCACAGACACAACTTGGATTGTAGGAAAAACAACATTTTTAGTACATGAATTCTTGCAGGAGTAAAATCTGGTGATTTGAGAGAGTGTTTGAAAAGGCCTACTGCAGGATGATCTTATCCTCAGTTATGACTGGGTTCTGGGGTGGCGTCTGTGGGGTCTGTGGGATTCTTTCCCCATGTTTGCTTTTATTCAGTATTTCTGACAGGTTCTTACAATCACAGCAATGTGAAAGAACAATGACATAAAAACAGACCCATCTGCTGAAGCTAATGCTGTGCTAGGGGTCAGATGTGTAGATTTACTTGCATCTAAGTGAGATGCAAGATTATAATTAAGACTCAGCTTTTGGTGTCTAGGAGGACAGAATAGTTTTTACCCTGAAAATTTTTGTGTGGAGTCATAGTAAACTATGTGAAAATAAAATAAGCTCTTAGCAGGTGAAAAAATGAATGGATTGTTCAGTCAGGTATAAAAAATTATTAATCTGTATTTGATTAAAAAGTGAGAAAAAAGGTGTAAAGAAATAGCAAATTATTACCAGCTGGATTTATGATACTGTCTCTTAGTTACTTTGACACTCTCTCCAGCCAAATCTTGGCTTGAGTGGTTTCTTTTTTTAATTGTTCTGTGAATACAATTTGGATATATAAATGGATTGGGAGGAACACAAGTAACCTACCAGCATATTTTTTCCATTTTCTTTTGTTGTTAGGGTTTTTTTGTAGATTTTTTTTCCTGTAGTCACCCAGATGAAGACAGAGAAAGTGTTGCAAATGGACCTTTCAGAAAGGAAAGACCTTTAGCTTTTTTTTTGTGGTGATAAGCTGGTATCAGATGAGACACATTGGATTTGTGGGCATTAACAGGCTAACATTAGTTGTCATTCGTCATTCAGCACATCCTGAGCGTCCTTAAAGTATTAAAAATAAACAGATTTTTGACAGACACGTTGCATTAAGATATAGTTACACCTGACAGTCTTTAAACAGCCCTCGCCTTTTGTCTCAGGATGTATTCCCTAGGCAAATAAATGAATAAAAGTTAAAAATTAAATAAAGTATTTAATAATATGTAATTCTATGTATGTAGCAGGAGGCAATCTTTAAGTCTGTGGAAAGCTTTGAAAATCTCACACATCTCAGTTTTGGTGGGATGTTGTGTGAAACAGACAGACAGACTTAAGTGTCTTGGCTGGCTTGCCAAGTCCTTATACCACCTCAACGTCTGGTCCTGTGTTTTGATGAGTTGTGGAAGGGAAAATCCATGAACTGGCTTCAAAATACACAGGGCATTTTGAACTGAGCTCTCTCCTCTGGTGGAACCATTACATGTGGACCATTGCTTGTTTGATCTGGGGTGGTTGTCACTGTAGAAGGCCCCACTCTATTATTTTCTATCATGTGATCTGTTGATCTCTTTTGGCTCTGAACCTGTTACGGTTGCACTCACAGAACAGACAGCAGCTGCTATCAAAAAGTGCAGATTTATTGCAACCAAAATTGCCTGGCAGGCATTCTGACAAAATGACAGGTTTGGATGTCAGTTGGGAATATACCTACTACACAACTAATGCCTCAAACCTAAGGAATATTCTTTGTAGAAAGATGAACCAAAATGTGTGTACGATCTCACATAAAGGGAAAAACTACAACACAAGGATACCAAAGGTATCACTCACCCGAAAAGAAGGGTGAGGCCCACTCAGTCCATAGAGATTCACTCAATCTGTGGAAGTATCCTTGGACAGTGTACCGTGTGGGGAGGGCCCGACTGCCAGGCCTGCTTCCTCTGGAGAAGAACCAGCTCACCTTGGCTCTTTGGCAGGACTCCACTTATGCCCTAGTCAAGTGTGCACTGTGGTCATTCTAAATGGTTGTGGGGGTAAGCCTAGGACAAAAACTGGCGAAAGTCCTGGACCCTGAGGTGCCAGTTCATCAACAGCTGTGAGGTGCTGAATTATCTTTATCAAATCTCTGGCAAGCCCAGGTTTTTGGTCAGCTTTCTGTCAGGAAGGCTACACCTGCCCGAAATGGGGTTTGAACCC
>NW_008611708.1:0-15364 GCF_000691845.1 Merops nubicus | reverse complement strand
TCCAACCCCTATGATTCTATGATTATCTCAGCTCTGTCTGTTGATAGGTACCTTTCCTTTAATGTTCTCAGTGGAAAAGGTAAACAGTCCAAAATGGGGCATGAGGGGGCACTGTAAACCCTCATACACAGTTACATGACATATGAGTTCTGTATCTGTAAGAACAGACACAGGACAAAGAAATTTTGGTATTTGCTTATAATTCATTGAATACACAGATGACTTTCATTCACCTTAGGGAAAACCCCATGCATTCTGACCATTTTTTCTAAATACCAACACTGAATAAACATCACTGGCTTGATAAATATGAATGGAATCAGTAGTTTCACTCAGCTAAAAGTCATCAAAACAAACATGTTCTGGTTGATGTATAAAGGCTTACTGTGTATTATCATAGTAACTTGGAGGATTTGGTGATTCCCATCACTGCGTAATAATTTATTAAAAGTAAACTATGAATACAACCTCTCTAGCACTTAACTTCGTGGTTTTGGTATTTATATGTGGTAAGATTTGTTCAAACGTCTTAGGGAAGCCTTTACAAAAAATGAAGCCTGAAGAATTCCAGGAAATCTGCATTGAAAGGATCTGTTAAAGCCTCTTTTTTTTCAATAGAAATATGCAGTAGAACAGCTATTTCTTTAGCGTTGTTGCACAATCTTAACATGCGTAAATAACAGTCACAGCAATTCTAATGCTAGTATGAAGTGGGTACCTGCATTGATAGCTCTATAACCAAGCTTTCTTCTCTTATTTTACTGTATTAATATTACAAAATCTCCAGCTCCTACCATCTGACTGTTGGCAAGTGAACAGATGGCAAACTTTATCCATGGTACCTCACTAAACAGAGTGTATGCCTATTAGCAGTTGAGAAATCAGTCAGATAATGAGGCATCAACTCTCATCACAAAGCCTACGGAGATGGGAGGACTTTGTGATGAGTTACATCAAATTGCCAAGAGCAGTGGTTGGGTAAGTTTTGAAAACCTCCAAAACTGGTTATGCCTTAGCCTCTCTGAACAACCTGTTCCTTATCCACTCTGATTATGAGGGGGTTTTATTCCTTTTAGCTATTGAGAATTTCTCTTCCTCCAATTTTGGATTGTTACAATCTCAGAAATAACCATATATTTAAGACACATTTTTGGACTTAACAGATAGAAGAAATGAGTATTGATCATTTTACCCTATTGTCTTTTCTAAAGAAAAATTCAGTAGCATGCAGAAATAATAATACCTGATGTTTGGTGTAGTTTTATTTACTTTTTGATTTGAAATTTTTATAGTAACTTCATTTTCACTGTTTTTTTAAGTTTGTTTTTGAGTAGTACACATTTCATTAATGCTGAATGCATTTGCAAAAATAAGGAAAAACTAAAGGGGTCTCAACTATTATGTCAAATACTAAAATAAACACCCAAATTGCTATACAAGAAGTAGTGTAGCAGAATGTTAGAATAAATGCTATTAGTTAGCAGTTAGAAAACTGCTAAGTAATAATTACTAAGATCATTCTTAGAAAATTTTGGAAAATTTATCTCAATTACATTAGCAGTAAATAAACCAAGCAGATGAAGATACACTAAGATGTCTGAAGCACTAAGAAGATACCAATACAGAGCAGCCTGCTTCTGTTTTCCCTTGTGACAGATGGAGACTCTTGGTTCCCAGCGGAGAGCCTTGAAGAACTCCTGTCTGCTGAAAGCTATGATACCATTTCAGTGTGTCTCTTCTCTCTTTCTGGTGGAACAATAAAATATAAAGGACTTGACAGACACAAATATGTACAAACTAAGTGACAGGCAAGTGGAGGCGTGTCAGTATATGAAGCCAGTGTTACTTTCAGCTACCAACACCGAGGCACAGACATTTGACAAAGGAATAAAGTTCATCTTTATTCATAAAAATAACTTGGGTCATCTGGAGAAACCACAGTTTTGTTTCTCAGCATAATTTTAAACCAGATTTGTTGCCTAAATTCTAATCCAATGATTATATTTTTCCCCTATAAAAACTGCTATATATGTTCCTAAATAAATAAAAGTGCACCCCTTCCCAGTATCCTCCAAGACAAACCTTGCAGAAAATTATCCTCACTGGCTACTGTGAACAAGTTTACAGAGAAATGTGTATTTTTTTAAATGGTGTTCCCACTGACTTTTTTCTTAAAAGCCTAGACCCAAAGCTTTTCATAGCTTTCATGTGATTACAAAAAACAAGGACAACATGGTGTAGATACCACATTGTAAAAAATAATTCTGTATCCACAAGTCAGATAGCTTCATAGACAATCTGACTATGACAGGTGGCTTTCAAGGGGGTTTGAAGAATCATTTCCTTTATCTACTGTACCTTATCTGCATCTAAGAGATACATTAATTAGAAACACCATTTCTGCCTGAAATTTCTAAGCCAAGAGGCTTACTTCATCTGATCAGTATTGATCACATGCATGTCATACCAACTGAGATTTGAAATATAGTTTCCATTGCTATCTTTTATCCTGATCTAGGCAATCTTCAAACACCAGCTAAGTTCTACTGTAACAACAACCCAAATTGTTCATGAGTGTTTTATTTGATGGTATTTCTGAGAAGCATAGCTTTTTTCTTCAGTGATATTCTGTGCAGATGAAAGAGCCACTAGCTATGTAAGAAAATTGGCTGAAATAAAAGTGCACTTGTTTTAACAAATATGCTGCCTTTGAGTGAGGATTGAAGCAATAACAGTCCAGTCTGAACAAAACACGTTTGGTTTTAAATAAGTTTGATTCCATTCACTTGGTAAGAACTTGAACTCAGTGATTGTGGAAGCACATGCAAGTATCTATTAATCCAAAGCCAAGCCATTTCACTTGCTAAAAAAAAAAATCAGTCATTTGCTCATTCACTTGGACACTGGAACAGTCCTCCAGCAAGACCCACTAAGTCATAAATGCTAGAATTCTTTGAGGTAAATATTGTGAGTGGCTTTTTCTGGAACAGTACTGACTGATAATGAAGAAGCAGGATGCTGAAAGGCAGCACAATCATTTATTTGTTATCAGCCAAAGTTTGATTTGGAAATAGTTAAGAACAGTAGGATATTGCATAGTTACTGTATACTAACAGAGTTAGTGAATTCCCAGATCTGGAAGTCAGTCTTTAAATACTTACTATCAACTCAAAGAAATCAGAAGTGTTTCTTCTCATAGAAATCACCCTCACTCCAGAAACTGCTGAACTGCACAGCATTGCTTTTAGTTTAAAAAAAAAAAAAAATCTAAGGAAAAGAAAGTACAAACATTTACTGTCACTTTTTACAGTATCTGTCTATAAGATGCCCTAAAATTTTCAAAATCTTAGTGGAGGCTGGAAACATTAATATAGGTTACCTTATTTGCTAACACATTGTCGCACCTGCACAGTCAGCCAGGAGGTCACCTAACAAAGCCATTATGACTTCTTCATACTTTTCTTTGCACAGTATGAATTCCTTTTGACACATAAATCTGTGTGCAGTATATAGTTAACATGAGTAACTGACATCTTGGTCAAAACACTTGATATTAACTTAATCGAAAAATGAGTAGTCTCACTACAAGGCCCTAATTGTTGCAGTCTACTCTGGCCATTTGCATAGATATATCAATACTGTTTTAAAATCCAAGAAAAAAAAACAAAACAAAACAACTTGCCTTTAATAAAACCTATACCAAGTGGCAAGCCCTGGCTTAGAACTGCCAGACATGATAAATTACTGGAAATAAGGCAAAGGTGAGACTTGCTGCACATTCCTGTGGCAGGCAAACATGTTCTGCAGATAAGTCATTTAGGCTGTGCACTAGCAGGAAAATATGTTCTTAACTTCTAATTTTCTGGAGGCCTGCAGCAGACTTTTGAGAGTTGTCTATTATCAAAACACAAAATGGCTCTCACAGTAAACTACCTGGATGCTTACCTCACTGTTCCTTACAAATGATAGGAGTTGGAAAAGGTTCTCCTTGCAGACTCCAAAAGAACTAGAATTAGGCACTATTCTAAAAAAAAGTGTTTATTTGCAACAGAAAGTAATTGATTTCTTTATATTTTTCTATTCATTCTAAAAGACTTTATAGAAATCAGCATGGCAACCAACAGAAATTAAGCAATTGCTACTATTTTTTGATAGTGACAATTAAATCAGTGTTACAAGAAAAATATGCAGATGTTTACTCTACATTCCAAGAAAAACCTGTCATGTCCCTCAACATTTCACTTTACCCCTTCAAAGGAAACTTAGAATCACAAAACAATTATAGGTTGGAAAGGATCTCTGGAAACATCTAGTCTGAATTCCTGCTCAGTGTGAGACTAACTTTTAAGTGAAATAAGATTTCTTCAGGCCTTGTTAAGTTTCAAAAAACTCCAAGGTCAGAGATGGCACAGTGCCTCTGAGCTACCTGTTATAGTGCTTGACAATTCTCACTGCGGAAGTTCTTATAACCACTTGAAACTTCACTTCCATTCATAATTCATTGTACTAGTTAGTTACTATTTCTATTTACAATTTATTTACTGTCTTGTTCAAGTTTACTAAGTCTAAAAATTAGATGTGGAGACGGGACTCAGTTAAGTAGTGCTGAGCTCCACTTCCTTCTGCACCTTTAGTCACCACTTGTCATTAGGTATAGTAACAGGTAATTTCCCTCCATCTCAGGCTGCAAGAACACACCTTTTCCTGGAGAAAATTTTCTCCCTGCACCATAAGAGTGTGCTGACATAATGCCTGTACAGTTCTAGCAAGGTGAATTTGCTGAAGAAAACTTTTTTTCCTGCAGGAATAGAGCTGGAAAAAGCAATGATAAGTAAGTAGTTAACATTACAGTTACCATAAGGAAAGGTATTCAGCATTTAGAGCGATAGCAAAAAGTCAAATATGGAGATACTGTTTGCTAGTCAGACTGCTAGATTGTTAAATTAAAGAAATTACTGGAGGATTTTGCTACTTCCAAAATTTCATTCAGCAAAGCTATTTTTAATACAATGCATTGATTGTACGCATATATATAAGAATGCAGGTAAACTTTTTAATGCTATTACTCTGCTATTTAACTAATCAAGTACAAATCTGGGCTCAGATATCTATTTGTTGGAAGTTCCCCAAAGACTTTGAAGATGCAGGCCATAATGACTTGTTCATGAAAATACAATGAGCCTAGCCATTATGACAGTGCTAAAAAGGGACTGTTTACAGGAAAGCTCCTACAGTCTTGCAGACAGAGAGCATTTATTGACATATCAGGAAGACTCTGTATTTGATATTTTTCATTGTATAAAGGAGCACAATTTCACTGAAATGCCTTCATCAGTTTGCGAGCAGAAACCAATCAGAAAAGAAAAAAAAAAAACGGCACTAGTTACACAACATAACACATTCTCAGGTAGGTCGTTCTACACAAAAAGGAGAAAAGGAGGACATAACTTGATCTCCCCTATTTTTGTCTGATGATATAATTCTAACAACAGGGAAATAAGAGCAGGCAAACGGGAGGAAAGGAGCATGGTAGAAGGGAAAAAATAATAGGGGGGTAATAGGGGAAAAAAAAAGATATTTCCCTTCAAGGAAAAACAAAAGGTTTCTATATCAGTTGCTCATGGTGATTGACTGTTTTGACAGTAAAAGCAGGGAAGACAGAAGCAGGAAATGCCAACTTCAATATAGATGGTAGCACCTTGTTGCACGAGCCATTTCAACACGTTGAGGCACAGGTGCAATGCAGGAGAACTCTTACATTAAATTATAATACTACTAGTACCAATGGTGTGTTTTACAAATTTATTTTTGTGTTTCTACCATTATTGCAGATCCATGCTTTTCAGTGCAAATATGTTCTTTTTCTCCTTTATCCTTAATAATGAAGTTGACCCTGGGTTCCTCTTGCACACAGGCTGCATGATTCAAGGGATGCAAAATCCATTATTCAAAGCTCAAATTAAGCAGATTTCTCCCCAGTGGGTCATGAGTTCTCCAGATCCTGCAAGACAATTCATCACTGCACTGCATGGGCATACTCACGGGCAGGTAAGTTGCTGGTTTTGGAGATAGGTTTTCCACACATCTCAGGAAAGACAGTCTGAGGGTTACTGTACTCTCTCATTACACAAGAATACAGTCTTTATTTATATTTCCACTTCATTGTTGAGACTAACTATTCATATGGGAATAAACCCTTGAGTTGTGTTTTTAAAGCTTATCTTATTTCCAGGTTATTGTATTTAAATTTCCATTGAAGATAAATATAGTTACCATTCCAAATTTGTTTTGTATGCATAATCTGTGTACTCATTAGACCAGGATTCTCACATAAGAAGTATGTACGTACATGAATCCAAGTGGCAAGTTATCAGCTATCTCACAAGGCACTTGAAGGTTAGATCTCAACATACAATCTATTCAAATACTGTACTTGAACTCAAACACATAATATCTGCCATTAATTTTTTTTTTTTTCTCCTTGTTCCACTGCAGGATGGTCATATGTTCTATGGAAGAATGAAAGGTGATGACAGCTTAATAACCTTGACACTCTAGTCCTGCTTTCTGATTTGGCACAGTTATATTACAGCATTGAAAAACTTTGAATTTTGCACAATCTGAGTGTTAAACTTGACATCTACAACAATTTTATGAACTCTCACTATTGAAGTTTCCAGTGGAAAAGAAGCCTAGATTTCACCAAAGCAATATCAATATTTATATGGATCTTCTGTCTGAGTGGTGGCAGTGCAGGACTGTTGCATTGTCTGTGGGTAAAGAAGTTGCAATTATTGGCTACAACTTTCAGTACCTGAATGTCAGAAGAAGCCAAAGAACACCAACTTGTAGAGAAGAGGTGAAGGCCAAATGTAAGAGTGAAAAGTTGAGGCAGACTCTTTCTCTCAAAATGAGGCTTGAGCTCATCAGTATCCCTTATCAGTTGAGAACTAAAAAATAACAGTGTACAACAGTTTTCATTTGCAACGGGCATATAATGTATTCTTGTCTTGAAGGTATATATAGTAATAAAATCACTCAATTCCACCTGAAATTTTGTAGAATGCCTTTTTTGAATACTGAGCTCACACCTGCTGAAACTCTTGCCTCTTTTTGACATTGAAAGACACACAACTAAAACTAAATGAACCTAGAATCACTTGGGTTTTTTTCTGATTGATGAAGCCGTATAATCAGCAAATTCATTGTTATAAAGACAGAATATGAAAACTGTAACAGCTGCAAGAATTCGAAGACAGACAACTCCACTATTCTTTGTAAGCCTGTTCTGCTGTAAAAGTCAGGAACGATCAAGAAGAGGAAAAAAAACACTTTCATTTCCTGGTCATGGACTTGGCGTGTGCTGGTTAAAACAAGCTAGCTTTCCCATGTCTTGCTCCCCAAAAGCTCATGGAGTTTCTCATATTGCTGCACATGTTGTTAAGACTGCCTTCACCTTTCATCCAACTGTTTGATGACCTCATTCAGGGATCTGTAGCTGCAGTGTGACCAAGCCATGTCCCAGTGCAATGTGACTGAAGCAGGAACATTGTTTCCTTGTCCTGGGATCAACAGGGAAACATTTCACTGTACAGGAACCGCCAGAGATTATAAACTGAACTACAACAGCTAAATCTTCCAAGAGCTGACATGATTTAAGAAGAGGACATGGACTGGAGCCGTGGCAACCAGATATGGAAAAGACAGTGGGCAATCTAAATACAGGCCAAACCCTAAAGGAAGGCTTCACTTCAGTCTTCAGTAGAGGTAGGGATATGCATGAGAAAAATGTTTTGGTACCTGAGGCAATAGAACAGCATTCAAGTTGATTTTTTGACAGTTCTTGCAGTATTCTAGTCTTCCTGACCTCTTAGGTGGAAGGGAATTGCCCCCACAGCCTTTTGCTTAGGAAGCAGTAAAGGTGACCTGACCTAGACTATGTAATTTGTTAACTATTTGTAGAAGATATTGGGAAATGTAATCCCTTCATTTTCAGCATATTCCACAACCCTAAACACTAGTATTCAATAATAAAGATATCTATAGATTTCACTTCATTTCATAAGCTGGCCTTTCTCATGAAACATTAACCCTCTGAACAGTTAGCATACGTGACTTGGAAAGGCTGAAGCTTATGGATACAAATTATATTTTAAGTTGTTGTACATATTGTAAGCTGTCCCTTATCAGAAGGAAGTAAAAGCTATCTAATAATACCTAATAAAAGTGGTATCATAGCAACTACCTTTTACAGACAATTTTTTTTTTTAGGTGAAAGGTTGTACTTGCAGATGAGAACGAAATTAAGACACTCTGCTTACTGTGCTTCTATGTCTTTATTTTTGACAGCAGTGAACCGTATGTACTTTTGTCCTGTTGGCACTCTAACAAAAAAGCACTCTGTTAAATATTAAACAGTACATGAATTAAGCACCTACATGCTGTGCTGCAGGAGACTGTGCAAATCAGACTATTTGAATGATAAATCCTGTGGTTTATGCATTTTTAAGAATTCAAAGTAGCAATCCTGAACTGCAGATTCACATCAAGAGCCCTGTTACTTTACACATTATAGCAATTCCTAGTCACATAAATGGGTTAACTGCACAGGCACAAGGCTCTGTCTAAATTCCACTGTGAAATGCTGGGGTCTGAACCCTGAGCCCTGAATTAAGGTTGACATATGGGTGATTCCCACAGCCCTTCATAAAGAGGTGGTGAGTTTGCCTTATAGCTTCCCCCCAGGGTGCGGCCGGCCCTGCAGGGAGAGCCATAAGGGAAATGAGCCCCAGGGGTCCTGCACTGAGTTGACAAAGGTCAGGTGTCCCTGCTTGGGGCTAAAAGCTGGGACCACTTGCAGGGAGTCAGGAGTGTCTGTCTGTGGAGTGCACTCCACAGAGCTTCCTGGTTCAGGGAAGATCTCCTGACTCTCCCTGGAGCTGGGCCCCAGTCTGTTTAGACCTTTGCGAACGCGGGTCGATCGGGTGAGAGTCGCCATGTGGGCACCTTTATCATATGTGTTCAGCTTGCTGGTCTGACTGTTTCCCATGCCAACTATGGGAAACCTCGGGTCTCTGTTTGTACCACCTGTTGTGGGCCGAGTCACATCTTTTGTGAGATCGTTGGGGTAGTGTCAATTATGTACCAGCTGATTGATCTGTGTGTACCCCCAGTGATCATTCATTCAATGTCCTTGTCTACAATACAGTCTGTACATTGGATTCTCTTTCTGCTGGTGCTGTCATTTTTGTTGGCCCTGGTCATTGGCAGAACACACTGCTAGACCAAAAACCTCTCATGATCAAACATTTCTCTATTTCAATCTCAGTTTAAAAATCATCTAAAGTGCTAAACTAAATGGTTTTGCTCTAGCTGAAACATCTAGGTGGTGATCTCTAGCACATACTGTAGCCTGCCTGCCCATGCTGCCTTATTTAACTCATTCACCTTTATATAATACCAGATTCTGTCCTGATTAGGTACCTGAGTGTTTTGTCCCAACATTAAACTTCCTCCTGCAACTCCAAGAAGCAGGCAGGCCTTATAATTTTTATTTTCTGCTTGTTTTTCATTTTCTCTCCTTTAAAATGC
Organism: Merops nubicus; assembly: GCF_000691845.1. Taxonomy (NCBI): domain Eukaryota; kingdom Metazoa; phylum Chordata; class Aves; order Coraciiformes; family Meropidae; genus Merops; species Merops nubicus. The sequence goes on along the minus strand of NW_008611708.1, from coordinate 5,773 downwards.
ACAGATTAAGATTGACACTGTGACAAGCAATTAGTAAGAACAGTCCTCACTTTAAGAGCCAAGGACTGACAAACATGGATGACATCTCCTAGTTGTCTGAACTAAAGAAAAATATCTTGTGCTCTCTTACAGAGAAGCCAGAGTCAGCGTGGAGATGCACAGCCTCCAAGCAAAACTTAAGTTGTTAGCTGGCAAACACCCTGGTGAGACAGTGCTCTCCAGTGAGGATCAAGGCAGCTGAGCACAACATAAGTAGGGTACAGTTGCCCACGTAACACACATTCTCTGGAGTTTATCCATTTTATCATTTATCCATGAGAAGAGGTATGAGCACAACAAATCCGTGCCATTACAGCAACTAGCAGAGCATGGTTTGTATTCACCATTTTAGTGTTACAGCATGAGAGTAACATGCAAATCATGACTGTGGTGGTGAAATTGTCTGATCTGCAACGAGTTGTTCCTTGATACTTAAGGTAGTAGGCACTGCAGCTTCCTGTCATGCAGATCCTTGAACACTAGCTGGCATTTGTCAACATAGGCACTGTCTGATCAAGGTAACATCACCTGATTTCAGATTTCATTATAACAAGGCAGTCTGTAGGAACAGATGTATTTCTTGCCTGATGCCCTCAGTCAGCTGCTTTTACCACTGAGGTAAAAGTTATGCTGGAAGGAAAACACTGAGCAGATGGGTCTGTTTACTGTGGAGTTAAACTGCCTGCAGAAGCACCACTTACAATATTTCTGGGAATTGGTGTAGTCAGGAAAGGATAAAAGCATATTATAATTAATAATGGCATCAGAAAGCTCAATAATAAATATGTTTTTCAGGCTGTAATTGGAAGAAAATTTTTCCCATGTTGCCTTTCATAGTCAATACTATTAGCGGTATAAACTGGTATAAAAATCCTTTTTTCATTTACAAAATATTTTGAAGAACACTTATTTTTACTAAATATTTAAGAAGCACTAAATATAGATAACCAAAACTACTTATTTTTACTAAATATAGAAGAAGCACTAATTATAGATAACCATACAATGTTAGATTAGGATCTAAAGTAGGTAAACTCCAAAATACAACCCACTTATGTCAAGACAAGAAATGGCAACTTAGATACACTTTCAATATTTTAGAACTTTTGAAAAATTTTTTTAATGAAAGAAAATTTGCGTACAGGTTACCCAGAAATTGGAAAACCTCAGTAGAAGCAGAATTATCTTGAAAAATACATTGGGCACATAAGTTATTATATATTCTCAGAGGAAATAGAAAAATAATGTTTCCAATTGTACGATTCCCCATATCTAACCTAAAAAAAAGAGGAATGGTTCCTTTCGGAGATTTTCTTCTGTAGCACAGAGTGATAATGATCAGCTCTGAAAAGGACTTAAGTTTAAAACTTTTGCACTTGAAGAGGAGTGGGTCACACAGTTTGTGTCCAAAGGGCACAGCTAATTTGACTGTCAGCCAGTGCAGAAGACAAGACAGTATTCGTTTGTAGAGAAACTCCATAATTAGCTGAAAATCAACCCCCAGCTCATAATCCTGTGTAAACTGAGATTATTTTAAAGAGCCATCTGAAAGTAGGCCATATTGACCTACTATTGTTAGTCCTAATGCGGGTCCAGAAATTAACCTTGTTGCAAAACCCTTGGCAAGCTTTGTGCTCACAGGGATAAAGGCTACGTAAAAGCTATGGAGAGTAAACAGTAGCTTTGCAACAGCATTGAAATTTTCAGGAGAAAGTGCTGAAGCAGAAAACAGCAAATGGCCTGCTTAGATCTCTGTAATTCCTTGAGACTAGCTATGTAGACTGTATCCACTCTTCCAGGCAACATCCTTTGAACCCTGGCACTGGCAATCTCGAGGTGGCTTAAGTCCTCTGTTAACGATAGGCCTTTACCAAAAGGAAATGAGTCCCTTTTCAAACACCTGATGCAAGATTAACACGTAGCAATTGTTCTCTTTGTTGGGCACACACTTTATGACTTCGTAAACTGTCAAACAAAGAAAATATAGTTGTTAACACATGATCTAATCTCAACTGTCATTCTGGTTGGATATTGCTCAGTTTGAATTTACAGTAGTTGAGGCTAGGTGATGTGCTTCTGTGATGTTAATATTTACCTTTCTCATTTAAAATAATAAGAAAAAGCACACAGAACTAGACTACACCTTCATATTTAATAGCCCTTTGTGGGTCTCATGTAACACAAGTTAGGACATTTAAAAGCAAAGGCCTTAATTAGAGTAGGTCACCCCTTGTCAAAAAAGGTGAATTAAAATGTATCCACTAGCATGATCAGAGAACAGGTGAGCATATTGTACAGGAGATGATTATAAGAGCTTGACCTGATTAGCCCAGCAAACTGAAGGATGACAGGGATACAGGTGTTCTTCATAGCTGTCACAAATGCTATAAAGAGAGAAGAGCTAGAGCTAGTGAGGCAAATGCTGGCAGAGATTAACCCTGGTGGAAGGTAAGGAACATACTTAACCAAAGAATGCAGACAAGCTTTATAGTAGGTCAAGACCTAAAAGTCTGCAAAAAATGGGAGTGCTCAACCACCTAGTTCCAAATTTTTACATTTCTAGTGTTTTGGAAGAGCAATTTCCCTTAAGCAATGTATTTTTCCTCTATTGATTGTGTCTGTGCTCTGCACCCAATAATCTTACTTTCAATTTTTACAGCCATAAATTTCCCCAAAAATACCAGATAAATTACCATGCATTTTAATTAACTTGAATTAAACAAAAAAGTCATGCTATGCAAACAAGTGAGATTAAAAACTGTTTCTTTTCCCAGGAAGCAGATGAAAGGCTTTTATGAGAAGAAAGGGAATGCTTCCTGAATGGTTCAAGCGCATAGCAACATAATGTAATTTAAAACATAAGTGCAGGGTCATTCCTCCCCCATGCCACGTCAGTGCCAGGCGAACCTGCCAGCTCCCTTTAGCCTGGGAACTTGTTAGTCCCACCTACTAACTGTGTGCATAAGGAAACAAAGAATTGCTTTGTACCTTGAAGGTGTGTATATCCTGCTTGCAGCGTTCCTTTGTATGCAGAGTCGCAAAAGCCTGATGACATAGTGAAAGAGCACCTCCAGTGTGCCAAAAACACCAGGATGGAGAGCCTGCATGTAAAGGCATCTTTCTCTCAATGACAGTTCATAACCTACATAAGGACAAGGGAAAAAAACTGTTGGTGCTTTGTGACATGCGAACAGATTGCCACTGTGGAAAAACCAAAATATCTTCATTTGTAGCCAATGTTAATGGGAATGAAAAAAAAACACAAAATCCAAACCAAACATCTGATCACCATTCACATGTATTTCTACCTGAATATCAGGCTTTAGAGCCTACCAGATTACTAGAGCCACTGCTCTAAGAGGAAAGGGCCCAGCCCTGAATGAAGTTGCTGGTTGTGACAGGCCCCTAATACATTGTCAACAGAGCCAGGAAACTTGGGGCTACCCTTTTTCCTTTACGCTACAGACTGAAACACACTCTCTCCAGGCATGGCGGCGCTTTCCTGGAGAAATCTGTCTGGGAGTGAAAATGTCCGGGCCCTGCTCTAAAAGGAAAGGACCTAGACCTGAATGAAGTTGCTGGATGTGAGAGTCCCCTGATACCTTCTCAGCAGAGCCAGGAAACTTGGGGCTACCTGCTTTCCTTTAGGCTCCAGACTGAAACATACTCTCTCCAGGCAAGGCGGTGCTTTCCCAGAAAAATCTGGCTGGGAGTGAAATCATCCCAGCCCTGCTCTAAGAGGAAAGGCCCAGCCCTGAATGAAGTTGCTGGTTGTGACAGGCCCCTAATACCTTATCAATATTGCCAGGAAACGTGGGGCTACCCTTTTTACTTTAGGCTCCAGACTGAAACACACTCTGTCCATGCACAGTGGCGCTCTCCCGGAGAAATCTGTCTGGGAATGAAAACGTCCAGGCCCTGCTCTCAGAGGAAAGGGCCCAGCCCTGAATGAAGTTGCTGGTTGTGACAGGCCCCTAATACCTTATCAATATTGCCAGGAAACGTGGGGCTACCCTTTTTACTTTAGGCTCCAGACTGAAACATACTCTCTCCAGGCACGTCGGCGCTTTCACCGAGAAATCAGGCTGGGAATGAAAATGACCAGGCCCTGCTCTAAGAGTAAAGTACCTAGCCCTGAATGCAGTTGCCGGTTGTGACAGTCCCCTAATACCCTCTCAGCAGAGGCAGGAAACTTGGGGCTACCTACTTCCCTTTAGGCTTCAGACTAAAACATACTCTCTTCAGGCACGGCGGTGCTTTCCCGGAAAAATCTGGTTGGGTATGAAAACGTCTGGGCCCTGCTCTAAGAGGAAAGGGCCCAGACCTGAATGAAGTTGCTGGTTGTTGCAGTCCACTAATACCTTCTCAGCAGAGGCAGGAAACTTGGGGCGACCTGCTTTTCTTTAGGCTCCAAACTGAAACATACTCTCTCCAGGCATGCTGGCGCTTTCCCAGAGAAATGTGGCTGGAAGTGAAATCGTCGGGTCCCTGATCTAAGAGGAAATTACATATATATCAATGAAGTTGGTGGATTTGAGAGTCCCCTAATAACCTCACAGCAGAGGCAGGAAACTTGGGGCTACCTGCTTTCCTTTAGGCTCCAGACTGAAACATGCTCTCTGCAGGCACGTCGACGCTTTTCCGGAGAAATCTGGCTGGGACTGAAAACATCCGGATCCTGCTCTAAAAAGAAAGAACCTAGCCCTGAATGAAGTTGCTGGATGTGAGACTCCCCTAATACCCTCTCTTCAGAGGCAGGAAACTTGGGGCTCCCTTCTTTCCTTTAGGCTCCAGACTGAAACATACTCTCTCCAGGCACGTCGGCGCTTTCACCAAGAAATCTGCCTGGCATTAAAAACCTCCAGGCCCTGCTCTAAGAGGAAAGGACCTACATATGAATGAAGTAGCTGAATATGAGAGTCCCTAATACCCTCCCAGCAGAGGCAGGAAACTTGGGGCTACATACTTTCATTTAGGGTCCAGACTGAAACATACTCTCTCCAGGCACAGCGGCTTTTTCCCGGAGAAATCTGGTTGAGAGTGAAACCGTCTGGGCCCTACTCTAAGAGGAAAGGACCTAGCCCTGAAAGAAGTACCTAGATATGAGTGTCCCCTAATACCCTCTCAGCAGAGGCAGGAAACTTGGGGCTTCCTGCTTTTCTTTAGGCTCCAGACTGAAACATACTCTCTCCAGGAACAGCGGTGCTTTATCGGGCAAATCTGGCTGGGAGTGAAATTGTACATCTAAGGGGAAAGGACCTAGCCCTGAATAGAGGTGCTAGATGTGAGAGTCGCCTAATACCCTCTCAGCAGAGGCAGGAAACTTGGGGCTACCTGCTTTCCTTTATGCTCCAGACAGAAACATACTCTCCACAGGCACGGCTGCGATTAACAACTTTTGGCTCCATCTCCACACTGATCCATACTGATTTCGGAGACTTTGCTGTTATCTTCACAGTGACTCATAGCTTTGATTGCTCACAGCTGCAGAGAGATAACATTCGTGACCATTATCTCTCAAAAATGTTTCCACATAGCCCCCTTTTTCTTTTTGAGCATGCCAGGTATGAGTAACTGTTTTTTCGACCATACGTTGCAAGCAGTTCACAAAGCAAGGAATACATAATACTAAACATAAAAATACCAAGCCAAGCAAAATTATTGTTTGTTCTGCTCCTTCCAGCCAACCCCCAAGGCCCCATCCTCAGAGTAGATTATTCAGCCATCCCCATCC
>NW_008611707.1:0-10502 GCF_000691845.1 Merops nubicus | reverse complement strand
AGGGGAGCCCCTGGTGTGGAAGAATCCCCGAGGCACCAGGGGAATAATCCAGACCAGCTTTTGCTGGACACGACTCCCCCAGCTCTAAAAGGCTTTTTGGTGGAGTTTAACAAGATCAGTCTGCAGGCTCTGGGATGTCAGCGTGCTGGCAGGGCTGCGCTCGGTAGTTCCTCGCGCGCCAGGGGATGCTGCTGCTCCCTTCATTGCCTTCGCGCGCCAGGGAATGCTGCTGCTCCTTTCATTGCCTGGGCTCTGCTGGATCAGGCTGCTGCTCCACTTCTGTTACTGCATCTGCAGAACAGTAACAAGCTGGAGAGTAGAAAGCCCAGAATGGGGTGCAGGAAAGTTCACTCCTATGGAAGGGAGGTCCCCACACCCCCCACCCTGGGAACGCTGGGACTCTGCACCCCACCTGACCCCTGTCCCCTCCAGGAGCCCTGCCAGGGTCCAGAGCCGCCCTTACTGCTGCAGCATGACACTGAGCAGCTTGCTCTGTTGCTGAGGAGCACGTCTTCTCTAAAGATCCTCTTTAGGTCCCTCTTTAGGTCTGTGCTGACATTAGCAAAGCTACTGGTAATGAAGCGTGTCGCTAGAGAGGCTAGGGCCACATCTGATCCTGCAGAGGGAAAACAAAAAAGCTAAAGAATGCCCCAAAACTCCAAAAACCTGAATCCAAACACATAGTGACAGGAGGGCTGGATTTCCAGGGGTGTGCGGCGCTCGGTCCTGCTGCCCAGCCCTGCTGAAAGGCACCTGCCAGACCTGCCCCTCTGGCCGGGCAGCGGGGACACGGGCACACGGGAGGCACAGCTGCCCAGTGCCACATCACCGTGCCAGTGCTGGACACCCCAGTGCAACGAACCCCAAATAAATGCTGCTGATGCCTCTGCCATCCCGTCAGGGATTAGTACATGCTGGAGTAATTTGCATGGGGATAAAACTTGGAAGGAAAGGCAATGCTGAGGGAATATGATATTATTTATTGTTGCCAGTTGCAAGGGAACAGCAGCAGCCTCCAAACTTGTATAACTCTGGAACATGACTATTATTAGAACGGAAAGTTAGCAAGCAATTAGCTAATTGCAACTCACATTGTCTGTTGGCAATTATAAGGAGAAAAGTTATAAACTCCAACAGATGGAACTCAAATGGGTCAGCCTCTTTTTTTTCCTTTTTTTTCCCCTCCCATCCCCAAAGGGCATTTGCTATGAACTGAACTGCGGGTTCTGAGCAGGGATTCGGGGGAGACCCCACCCACCGCCCCGCGCCTGCGCCGCCAGCAGCAGACCTGCCTGAGCTCCAGCAGGGGTTTGCTGCAGCCTGTCCTCTCTGGACTTTCCCAAACGGGACATCTTCAGGCCTGGAGAGTTCAACTCATTGCTCTGCGGTTCCATTAATTTACTCTGCTGTGGTGGGATTTGTTTAGCAGCCCTGCCTGGAAAAGGGGGGAGCAGAGAAAACCAGTGAAAATACATATTTATTCTCCTCCATTGACTCTGTACAGCTTCAGATATCTCCTCTTCTTTCTCCAGCAGAACACAAATCAACAGTGCCTCCCTGAACCTGATTTCTAAACCTATTTGAGGGCCCTTCAATCCCTTGTGAGTCAGAAAAGGGATCTCTGCAAAGATTAGCAGGAGGCAAGGCAGCACTCTGCTTTTCCCCTGGCAAGCCGGCAAGATACCGGCAGAGCAGTTCTCATGGGACAGAGGTTCCCTCATCCCCTCTGTCAGCAGGACCAGTGCTGCCCCTCCAGAGCATGGCTGATGGTGTGAAACACGGGGCTTGGAGCCAAGGCACCGCTCAGTGCCCGTGTTACCTTTGTCCAAGGCGAATGCAGAGGTGCTCACTACCTGTGAAGCTTCATCATCCTCTGGATGAGTTTTGTACCTGATGAGCAATATTTTAAAGTGATGCTCTAGATGCATCTGTGGCCGTGGAAGGAGTTTTGCTCCTCGTCTCCTCTGAACGTTGGTGACGCCAGTGACTCCAGCAAAAGAGGAACATCCCTGTTTCAGGTCAGGCTGATACAGATGCAGAGACAGCTGTGGGGTTTGAAAGAGATTCAGCGCAGCTATAGGAATTCCATAAACAGTAATGCAAACCCAGTGCACACCCCAGGCTGACAGTGAACACAGGATGGGTTGGTATTCATCTTGGAGTGAACACATTATAATGAAATGGAAACATCAGGTTTTACTTACCAACCCCAGGTTTACCGTAGGAGGCAGTTTATGGAGTGACCATTTATTAAAGACAAATGCTATCATTTGAAGCATATCTCACGTAGAGCAGGGGACTGGCTGGTGCAGAGGAGCAGTAACTGGAGATGGAGCTTTGCATTTACAAGCCATTGTTTTAAACAGGCTCCGCATGTACAGCAGCGTGTGGTGAAAGCTGCCGGGTGCCCGAGTGCCCACCGTGCTCCCCAGCCCTGCCCCCCACGGTGAGCACAGACCCCCAGGGTGCCGAGGGCCACGACCCAGGCCAAGCATCCTGAACCTTAACCACGTTTAACGGCAAGAAGAAAGAGAATCCAGTTATCTTGAGTCAGACCAGTCATGCCAGTAAAATAAGCAGGTACTGGATGGAGGCCCTCACCCCAGCAGGGATGTTCAGCCCCAGGGTGCTGAGCTCTGCTCCCTGCTCTGGAAATCCCCAGAAATGACTCCTGGCTGCTGCAGATACCTGTGGGGCTGGAGAGGACCTTGCCTGAGATGAGCAGGGTAAGAGAATGCCTGGCTCTGCCCAGGGTCAGAGGCCAGTCTGTGACACGTTGCCTCCTCCTGGGTCCCCCAGGCTCTGGGGCCTCTGATGATGATGGTGTCTCACTCAAAAAGCCTCTGGCTTGGACTTTCCGAGGGGAGATCCTCCTCATTTTAGTCTGTTCCTTTCAAGGCATGCCAGTGTCAGCACCCACTAGCCAGCAGCCTGGTTTTCCTTTCATTTCATGAGTTAGTGATTTTGAGCCGGAGGGCAAGTGTTAAATGCTAACAAATGGTGTGAGTCACATCTGCAGGTGATTCTGCTCTTCACCTGGGAAGAAGCCGTGTTCATTCAATTAATCGAAAAAGTATATGCTGCCTTTCCAAAATCTTTCTGGCTTGGTCCTGGCATCCTGACAAGATGGTGCTGTTTGTTCTTTACTTCCAAAATCAGAAGATCCTCTAAGACAAGAATGTCCTCCACAGGCAGTAGCATCACATACTTTCTAGAAGCATAAATTCTGTTTGTTGCATGTAGGAGAACTTTCTGGCTCAATGTAGCATGTCATTTGCAACCATTTAATTTGAATAAATTCCATTTTTATGCTCCTTCCGGCTTTTATTGTATCAGCCAAACCATTTGTAAGGGACAGAATGTAAATCCTTCCTGTGTTCCCCCTCCTGCACTATCATCAGAGATCTATCATGCTCACACTGCTGTTCCTTTTGCTTTCAGAGCTCCCAGAGGTCAGCAGTTCTGTTCCTGGAGTCCTGGAAGAACCTATGGATTTATTTTGGGTGGAAAGAGGCTTGGAGCAGGAGGGGGTTGGGATCTCTCTCTGTTTCTTGTGCTGGGTGAGGAAGCTGTGAAGGAGGGAATGTGGCCTGGAGCAGGTGAGGTTGCTGCTCTTGGTGAAAGTGCATGAGCAGGGACACCCTCAGCAGGGAGAATCTCAGCCATGAAAACAGCTCCCAGAGACGTGGAAGAAGCTTTTCTCATGGGAAACAACCAACAGAAATGTCTGACTCCTGCCAGCCCGGGGCAGGCAGCTGTGCCAGCAGCAGAGTGCTTCCTGTGCCTCTGACCTGGGTCCAGCCCGACACTGGCGAGGCATTGCCACCAGCAGCTGCCAAGAGCCCACAGGCAGGAGCCCTGCTGCAGAGACGGGCGGCTGAGCTGAGACGTCCAGTCATGGGAAGCCTAGAAAGACAATCAGTGTTCCATGGACAGAAACAGGAGTCAAACACCCGTGCCCAGGAGTCCAGGCCCAGGAGTTCCCGGGCTCCACCACCCAGCACCAGAGAGAGACCTGCTCGCCCACCCCCATCAGGGAACAAGGGTGGAGGGGCCATCAGCAAAGGCAAGGGAGGCCATTGGCTTGGGTCACTTCTTAGCTCTTGTAAGAGGGTTCCAGGAGCCTCACGTCCCTTCCGCCCTCTTTTGCTGACTACATGACCCAACAGGAAGGATACTACCATCAGTAAGCAGCACACAGGCCAGATCTTTCCCTCCAGTTCTAAACTATACCTGGAGAACACGAGGTGGCCAAGCAGTGGAGGAACAGAGATTGATACGTTCACTCACGGTGTAGGATGAAGTGAAGACAGGAGCGAACCGGCCGAGAATCCAGACGACCAGTCCAATTCCAGCTGCACAGCGTGGACAAACCCAGTGCCACTATTGCAGCTGTAATGCTCCCTCTGCTCCCGGTTGTGTTGGTGCCCCACAGCCACTGAGAGCTCTGCCCACAATGGACAGTCAGAGAGCCCTCCCAATAACCAGAAACCCTTCCTAGTGCCCTCACTGCAGGCAGAGCTGCCTTTGTGCTCTTCACTTTAGAGGCAGGACACCTGATGTTAATGCCAAGGGAGGGGCACCTGCTGGGGGTCTCCTTCCCACCCAAGGCTGGCCAGGCCCCAGGTGAAAACCAGTCAGGAGGGTCTCTCCTGCCTGGTTGTGGACACCATCCGCATGCCAACCCTCATTCAGGGCTGGGGGTTTAGACTCCAGCACTTCACACCCCCACCCGCCTCGCTTCATCACTATATATATTAGATGCCACCCTTATTTTTGTAAGCACCCTCTCTAATGACTTGGAATTTCTGTAGCTCTAGTAATTCAGGAAAGAATACCTAAACTGAACGCAGATGTGAGCTGTCTGGTGAATGCTGCCAGCACTGGGGAATCTTCTGTAGAGATGCAGGCGGAGGAGGGAGCCTTCGCTGGGCTCAAGGGCTGTTGCTTGGCATGCATTAATGAGAAAACTGAATCCTCTCCCACCAAACCACGTGTTACAGGTGAGTTATTCCTGGGAATATAGCTGGGAGAAGGTGTCCATCCGTGCTGAGCCTGCCTGGCCTCTGCACAGAGGGGAATAAGCACCAACCCCCAGAAAGGCAACTCGTATCTATCAAGGGATCTCCTGACCACATTATCCTCACAGCTCCACATCTGGCAGGGAGAGCAATGGGGCAAGGGAAATGCATTGCCTGCCTGCCTGTAGAGCTCAGACAGGCTGGTGACAGCTCAGCAATGTAAATGATGCACATTAAGCCCTAAATAAAATGCGAGGAACGTGTTTGGGATCAGTAAATCCATCCTGACAAGAAGAAGCAAAGGAATGAAATCCCTTTTCCCAAACAGTCTGTTAAGTCTGTGGACTAAATGGAATCTAGTCCCACTGAAAAATGGCTCCTGAAGATTTATGGTTGTGGTCTCCCTGCTCTCATCAGTGGGGATGGCAGCAATAGGGGCAGGGAGCCCTCGGGGAGGGTGAGGCTCAGCTTAAGAGTGGGGGTCACAGCCCCTTCCCGGAAAAGCCCAGATTTCGTGGAACCCACTTTGTCCGCTCGCATGTACAGCCAAGTTCATCACATTTCCTGTTACATTCTGCATCAGCCATTTGTCATCCCCAAGGGGTAGCTGCAGCCAAGTGTCCCCCGACTTTCGGGCCTTTCTTTTCTGCATAAGTGGTAGACTTAAGATAAGCTCAGAGTCGCTTCAAGTCACCTTTCTCCAAATACACAAAGTGCTGTGATGTGTTACAGGCTGTTACCGGTCACCCGGCTGGGGAGGGGACTCTCTTCACCGTGCTGTGGAGGGTCCCTTGTCCTCCCTTGTGCTCGGCAGACTCGAGAGCCTGCGAGGCAGCCCCTGCACACTCCTGTAACGACGCTGGGAGGCAGGAATCAAAAGCAAAGAGCATCTGAGGGGTCCACGGGAGGCGGCGGTGCAGGGAGGAGCCCTGGGGGTGCTGCCGCCCGGCTCCGGGGCTGCCCTCGGGAAACAGAGACAGCCCCGTGCTTAATGCAAACCGTGATCCAGCCCAGCTCCCAGGGCTTGCACTGCTCATTTCCCAGCAGCTTTCTGTGCCCGCTCCCTCTGGCGAGCCACCTGTGCCAGCAGATTTGTTTTTTCAGGGAAAGCTTTTTGACAAAGACAGCACCCGCCCAAAGCCCGCGGGGAGCTCTGCCTGGCACCGCCGGGCAGACCCTGTCCTGCCAGGCGTGAAGGCAAACGCTGCAGCGGGAGCCCGAGATCAGCCCCCGGCCAGCACATCCCTCCCTCCGCCCCGGGCCCTCAGGAGCTCTCCCTTGCTGGGGGCGGCTGGGCGAGCACCAGCGGCGCTGCAGGGGGGGCACACGGAGCTCTGTGACCCCCGGACAAGGTCAGTCCTGCACTGCCAGCCCCACAGCTCCATGCCTGAGGCTGCGGGGGAATGGATGAGCCAGAGGGAATGATCCTTTCTGGACTTCACAGTCTGCGAGTTTAACTCCAGTTTGTTTTATGTTCTTAGTTGCCCTTTCATTGGAATGGAGCCCAAAAAGGTGGGATCCAAATTGCAGGCTTTTTCCTAGTGCCTCTTTCTGTTCGGGTGCTGCTGTCCTTGATCTCCATTGGCTGCAAGCAAGATTATCTCACATTCCCTGGGCCTCTGAGACCGTGGTCTCCATCCAGGCTCTGCTGTTTGGGTGCTGTGGGTCATGCAGTTCTTGTCCCAGCACGCAGGGTCACGCTGCCAGTGCGAGACGCAGGCTCAGAGCACAGCAGGCAGCCAGGACACCTTACCAGATGCACATTGTCTCTTTGTTCCTCTGAAAACCACAGAAAAAAGTTTCTCCATTCACAGTTCAGTGATGCCCAGACAAAGATGATGTGAAATCTGTGGGAGGAATTATTTTATTACAATATAGGAATTCACAGAACCAGATGTTTAAGCTTAGCTGTTGCTCCTCCATAGCAGCACTGCTGTCGCTGCCCAGCGGAGCTGTTCGCGAGAACATTTCCAATGCTTTAAACGTGTCCACTGCTGCTTGGGTCTCCAAAAGCTGCTTGGAGTCAGGGCTGATGCCGTGGCAAGTGTCCTCTACTCCTCTGTGCCACAGGATTTGGAGGAGAGGAGGCAGCGATGCTGAGGCCATGGAAGGGCAAGACAGAGCAGTGTCCCTCAGTGCCCCTGCCGTGCCTGGCAGGGACCAGGCACAGCCCCTGGGGGGTTCCCAGCCAGGCGCCCATCCTGCCCCGTGGGCAGCTCTTTCTGATCCGTGTTCCCTGGGGAGGTGTCCTCGTGCCGGGACACAGTCGGCACTGCCCGCCAGAGGTGCTCACAGGAGCAGCCCTCACTCTCTGCCAGCAGAGCCTGTGGGTGCCTCTGCTCCTGTGGGGTCCTGGGGACCAGCAGCCTCCCCATAGTGCCCTGAGAGCCAAACCCCACACCTGGTGTTCTAGTTTTCTCCACTGTTTCTCGCCTAGACTCCTTCAGCTGGGTCCAAAGGAGCCCGAGGCCCTGGCTGGAGGTGGTTCCCTGGTGGCAGCCATGCAGCTGTTCTGCAGCAGCCCGGGGTGGCTTTTCCAGAGCCAGCCAGCATCTGTTAGTCAACCCAAGTGCAGCATCTTTGGGTCCTTAGGCTGGAAGAGGGAATCGAGGCTCACACGCACGCCCAGGCTGGCAGTGTTCTTTGTTTCCCCAGCATCCAGAATTTCATCTTTTACACCTCTACACTGCCAGCACAGTCCTTATCCACTGCCCTGACACCTCCAGGGTTTATTTCAAGCTGTCTCCATATGTACTTCTGCCACTGGTTGCTGGTTGTTAGAAGTGGATGCTGATGCTCATCCTGCTTGCATCCATGCAGAAGCTGGCAGTCCTTAAAAGCTTGTTCATCTTAGACAAGCCTGGTGGCACTTACAGCCCTCACCCTGCAGGACCAGTTAACTCCTTCTCTCCTGTTAGCCCAGCACACATGGATCAGCAATCATGCCTGCTTCTAATTAAAGCAATGCAGAAAATCAAGCATGTTCCCCACACCACTCACAAGAGGCAGAGGTGGCTACAGAACAGGGGCAAACAGTAAAACTGGCCAGAGGCAGGAGATGGGCTAGATCACTGTTACTGAAAACCTGACCCCAGACAGAGGCACAGGCAGTGTCACCTCACTGGGAAGGACAGAGCTCCTGCAAACAGTGCCTGGGACAGAAGTGCAAGAGGACTGACATGAGTCTCCCACTGACCACTTGCCCAGTATAGAAAGATATTATCATTAACAGGCAGACTAACAGCCAAATTTCTCTATCTGCTCTTAAATCACGCACAAACAATCCAAGGTACCACACCACCAGAGGGAGGAATAAATTCATACACTCACTGCATAGGATGTGAAAAAGGGAGAAAACCAGCTGAGGATCCAAGCCCCAGGAGATGGAATTGGCCAGGCCATGAGTACAATTACATAGCAGGGACTCACCTTTCTCCCCATCCTCCTGGGAACCCTGCTTGCCATACACAGCCAGGGAGCCTTTCTGACAACCAAACCTCCCCAACCCCACTGGGACCAGAGTCAGCTCTTATAGAGGTGGCTTCTTACCCCCACTCCAAGTGACTGTGGAAGGTGAGGGCACCTGGGGGTGATCTCCTCATCAGCTCCCACCCAAGGCTGGCCAGACCCTGGGTGAAAACCAGTCAGGAGGGTCTGTCTTGCCTGGTTGTGGACATCATCCACATGCCAACCCTGATTCAGGGCTGGGGGTTTAGACCCCAGCACCTCACAGGAGACAGTGTGACAATGGTACTTCCCAAGCAGAACTTGTAAAATTAAATTGTAAAATTATATATTTGATCATTGCTTATTGCCTGCCCATCCTGTATCCCTGACTGTCAGAGGAAGAATGAAATGTTTTGAGAGAATTTTAGAGTCCACTCACCAACTCAGAGGAGGTTTAGGCTGTGAATATGAAATAACAACTCACTACCTGGAGAACTGCAGGACACACACTGATTCCCTATTGCCACTGTGCAGCAGGGGCTGCAAAACCCCAAAGGACATAAATTTTAATGACCTGGAAAGGGTGAGCTGAGGGTTTGTATCCCCTCGGAATAGACCATTTGCAAATCCTTCTGCTCCAGAGATTTCCTCAGGTCTGTAAGTCATAGCAAATGCTAAAAAATATTTTTTATGCAAGATCAACTCTGGAGTGAGATGCAGAAACGTCCAAAGAAATCTCAGTTGACCATCTGGCTATAACATTCCCAAAGCTCGTAGCCATTTATCTCTGTCCAAAAGTATGCTTTAAAGATGCAAGAGGAATCTTCCTTTGTGGAGAGAATTTGTGAGTGTGTTTGGCCATCCAACATGTTAAACATGAACACTAAAGCCTATGGGAAGTACATAAACACCAGAGAACAAAGAAGCTCACTTCATACCTGAAATGAAGCTTGATTTTGGATGCGGAAATGTGTTTATTTTCTTGGAAAGAAACTGGTCCTGGCCTTTCAGCTGTTATGGATTTTCCTAAGGGAATAGTTTTTCTAGCAAACCTTGTTCCTTCTGTAATCCTTTGTAACAACTCACCGACTCATGCTGCCCTAGCTTTAAAAATACATTTTCAAAGCCCATTAGCAAATTCACAGGTTTTTTTTATACACTGAGAATTAAAGTGGAAACATAAGACCTAGCAAATTATTTTCACTTTATATACAGCCTCCCTAGTAAACAAGTGTTGCAAGAGCCTGTGTGCTGTCGGCAGAGCACTGAGGGATGTAGAACAGAATGTGGTCACATGTGGTTTTATTCAGCGAGTTATTTATATAATCTGAAGTATAGTAACAATCTCCTTGGATCCAGAGGCTCCCAGCCCTGCAGCCCCTGCAGATGGTGCTCCTTGGCTTTCCCACTGCCTACAAGGATGCCCCTGAGCTCCACGTGCTTCGCTTCCACACGTCACTGCTCAGACAAGATCCTTACTCCCAGGACTGAGCTTGGACTCAGGGGGCTCCCAGATGTGTTCACAGAGCTGCGTCCTGGCACTCCCCTGGCACAGCATCCTGTGTCCTGGCACTCCCCTGGCACAGCATCCTGTGCCCAGGCTATCCTGCATCCTAGTGCTTCCCAGGCCCCATGCCATTCAGTGTCACCTGTACCTGGGGCTGGGCAGGAGGGTTTTGTGACGATGCCTGAAGGAGAGTGAGGAGGCAGTGTGACTCCATTCTCCTCGTTCTCATCTCCCTCTGCCTTCCCACAGGCCTGAATTTACATCTGGAGATGTCCAAAAGCTCTAGAACGTTCTCTCCTTGCTCCCTCTGCACCCCCTGACATGCAGTGTCTCCTCTGCCCCTCCCAGGGCCGCCCTGCAGAAGCGATGCCCCCGTCCCCGCACTCCCTGGGCCCCTGGGCCGGCTCCGGCTGCAGGGCAGGGGTGCTGCTGTGCCCAGCGTCTCCCTCCTCTGCCTGGGAGCCGGCACGGTGGCACGCCTCGTTCCTGCAGCTGGTGAATAACTCCGGCTGAAGACCCTGTGCCCG
>NW_008611706.1:11169-36862 GCF_000691845.1 Merops nubicus | reverse complement strand
TGGGGATTTCACCAGACTGCCGTGACTCCTGGAATATAATAGAGAGGGGTTTATGCCACTTACTAGAAGAGTGTCTTTCACCTGTCTTGGACACTGCATGGCAGTCTGGGCACACCCAGCCTGACATCCGCAGGGGAAAACAGTCACAAACATGAAGGATAACTCATGGAAAGTTAATGACTTTGAAAGAGGGATATTCCATGTGCATCGAAAAATACCTGCAAAGCTTACATTGCCCTCAAAGCTTACCTTACAGGATTAGTGATAAAAGATCCACCCCCAAAGAGATTCTGTGAGTAGTTTTCATCAGCTGAACCCAGTTCCATTGGGTCCCAGATTACTAGAACTTTTCTAAGGTGGTAAAATATTTTATGTATACAAGAATGAGGCTGAGACAATGTTTTTGTGTTAACAGGTGATGCAAAATCCTCTACAACCCAGGTCATGTAAGAAATGAACCTTCAGCAGAGCCATGGGATTTACAGATGAAATATAAAGCTATTTCTTAAATTCCAAGATAGCGTTTGGTGTCAGCAGTGATTTGCCACTTGAATGAAACGTCATTTGGTTTACAAGTGGTAAAGCAAGACTGGTCAGCCAGAACAAGGCAGGTGAGTAATATTCCTATTGAGAAAACAATGGATTAGAATGCTTTTTCATAGTAATTTTACACTGGCATAACCTAGAAACTTCACTTTCTCTCCATTGAAGTGTCACTCCTATTCTCTGAGATTAAGGATTTAGAAGAGTTACTGAGTCTGAAAGCATTCTGCAAGGCTCAGATCACTGCAATTAATGGTTTGGGAGGCATTTAAAATGCCTTTGAAGACACAACTTAAATGCCTAAGCTCCATGACACCCTGAGAAACGAAGAGATGAGGAGAGGAATAAAATAGCGAGATATGTGAAAAGATCGAGGTTTAGAGAGACAAGTTTAGCATTTTGGACTACAGGAGTGGACCAAGATGTCTTTATTTGTTTGATTGTGAATTCCAGCCAGTGGCATACCACCATTTTTCACCATCACCTTTGAAATCTCCTAGATGCAGAAGCATCAGACTCAAAGCACAAAGCGTACACTCAAAAGCACCAAAATTTTTCTGTTGGTTTAAACAGAAATAATCTACATTCATAGCATGTTTGGAGGAATCTGAATCACGGCTTAAAGATAGGATTCAGAGTTTTCCTGAACAGCTGAAGGTCTCTTACTGACAGATCTCATATACAAAGGGAACAAACTCACCTTAATCTCCTTCAGAGGTTCATAACAGAAAGCTGGGACACACTTGCACATTGCCAGGCTTTTGGGCATGTGGGACACTTTAGAAATGGGGTAATGAATTGCTGGTATGAAAATGGAAATGAGTTGCATAATTTCTAAGCATGTGACTTAATCTAACACTGCTGTAATACTCCCAAAAGCTTTTTCATCCTTTTTACAGGAACTGTTTGTCCTTCCTCAATTCATTGAACAACTTTATGCAGGAGGAATTATTCTAGATATTCCTTCCACTTTTCCTTCTCTCGTCTTTGCTTTGAATTGATTCATGCTCCACACTAGGTCTTGGAAATTAAAATATGAAGGAGAAAAATAGGTACCAGACTAAAAATAACAACTGGTGAAATGTAGGTTAGTATCTGTAGTTTAATACCCTGGTTACTGTAGCCAAAGCTGAAAGTCCCCATGAACCAGCCTGCATTTTTACTTCTGACAGGGTTCAGTTCACCTAACTTGAGCTGTCTCAGGTCACTAAGTGACTTCAATAACTCCTTTGATATCTAATGGGGATAAATAGATACCAGTGAAGACGAATGCAACCTGCCTTAAAACTGTGGGTCAAGAGAGGTTACATGAATCACCCTCTGAAAAATGCTCTCTCATCCACTGACTGCAGAAAGAGGCTTAGGGACAAGTTTAGCCCAGATATGTGCATTTAAATAAAGTATTAGATGAGATGAACCCCAACTCTCGACTGTGACACATTTTTTAATAAATACCATAACAGATCTACTAAACAGCTGTGTTAATACCTCGGGCGTTAAAACTCTCCTTCTTGAGAGTCAAAACTCTCCTTTAAGCCATTCCACACACAGCTGCTAAGATCATCACCCATATTTGTTTAGTTCATTTTCACTGTGTCTGGAAAGCTTTTCCCTCCTCTCCCACAGCTCTATGACATTAACATCCTCTGCTTTAAGATGTGCTGCTGCCAGCTCCTCACTCATCTGTTCCTGCAAACAATCTTCTCAGATCCCTATGCTACCTAATGAAGGATGAGGGAAGCCTGTATTTTCCACTCTGTGGAAAATCTCTTTTCCTTTCCAATCACTGTGTCAATGATTGCATGCATATTTCTAGCTACTGTATATATCTCTGTATAGACATATGCAAATAAAAAAAGAAAAAAAAAAAAAAAAAGCAAGGTCCTACTCCTGCACACATCCCCATATGAGGGGACCCTCATGCCTGTGTGAGTCTGGATACAAAGAAAGACTAGGTCACAGCACACCTGTGCAGCCCATGGTCCCTCTGAGACGTCACTGAACTACATTTCTTCAAAAGCATGGATTTCTGGAGCTTTCACAGAATCTGTCTTTCTATATACAGACCACCAGAGAGGTGTAGGGTGACCTTTTCAGCCCATGAGCCATTCAGGCATGATAGAATAGGTCTGAAATTTAGAAAGCGGCTACCGTTGATGAGGTCTAAAAATACCAAAACAACCCAACAAGCAGACATGACTGTGTTGAGATCTTGGAGCTGAGTGAAATACATACTCTGCATTAAAATCAAACTCCAAAATTGCTTTCAGGCTCTTGACCTTGAGAAGGAGGATACAGAAAATGGGAGAAAGTAGAGTGCTTGTCTGGGATTTTCACTCTCAGTGGTAGAAACCAATGCATTTGAGAAGCAGTGGGAGAGCTTTTGATGCTCTTGAGATTTCCTGTACTTCAGCATCTGCTTTTCTTGAAGATATTTGGCCATGAAAGTGCTAGCAGGAAAATGTGGTTCCTTGTAAGCATGTCAGGCAAGCAGACAGTTAGGTCCTTACAAAACCCTAAAAAATGAAGCATTGCAAATATCACATGATTTTAAGAACTGGAAAACTCTAGCTATAATCTGCACTGCTGCATCTTTTAAGAGCTCAGCAGGCATTTCTTCCTGAAGTAAATAAGTTTAGTGCAGTGTTACCAGAGTGTTGCTGATAATGTAAATGCAAAATATATTATAAAAGTTGAACAAAGATAAGGGTAGGAAGAAAAAAATTCTGTGTTCAAACGTTAACCAAAAGAGTGTCTTCTACTGTAAAGATGGAAGGAAAAGTTTGAAAAAGCACTGAACTACTTGTGAATAACCTTCAGAAGTAGAAAAGGAGCAAGTTGTAAAGCCAAGCATGTATTGAGGGCCGTTAGCAAGGCATTGACACTTCATCCTTCGCTGTTTTAAGAGTAGAACCATTCCGTTTTTTAACATCCAGCATTTCAAAGTTCAGTGGTCTTAGCCCAGCTCCATTTCTCAAAATGGATGCAAGTAAATCTGCCCCCTAAGTAAAGAGACCGGCGCCAAGAAGAGAGAAAGGAGCTAAAACTCCTTCAGTAGCAGTCAGTGCAAAACAGGGCCACAAGTCACATTGGAAACGAAGGCATAATCTGGTCAATGTTTTCTCATTCTTATGTTGACAGGTATCCACTTTCTACAGCATGCAGGTTAATTTTTAAAGGTGAAAATAGTCATCTTCTACAAAATAATGTATAAGAAAATAATTCAGGACTGAATTCTTAATTAACATTTCTCAGAATTCCTGTTCTTAAATTGTTTGGAACTGTCTTTAAATGTCATGGCGAGCCTGATTGTCTCTACTGGAAACATATACAAATAAAAGGCTTGTGCTATCCTGTATCAAGACTCTAAATTCAATGACACCACAAAAAGTAAATTTCCCCCCATGCTAAATTAAAATCTTACAAACCTACATGTCTGGTACTAGTAATAGCTCAGGAAGATTCTGGCATATAATGAAAAGCTTAGTGCAAGCTTTTAAGAATACTTGCATACAACATTTTCAGAAATGTTTGCTTGAATATATATAACCTGATTCAAGAAGACTTATCTAAGACTCCTACTTTTCTGCAGCATGATTAAATATCATTATTGTTGCTTTTTTGTTGTTGTTGCTATTATAATTTTTTAAGCTGCACCTGTACAAGCTGTGCACAAGAAAGTCGTAATCTACAAATTTGTTTAGACCTGTGTGTCAAGACTCATCATCTATAAAAAATCAGTGCCATAACCAGGTCCAAAGGAGTCAATATTTGTCAAAGAAGCAGGATGGAAAGAAGATATGGAAGTGTCAGTCCCTAAGAGTGGAATTGGAATGAATGAGGAGAAGAACTGCCAAATAATGCTAATGTCAACAGATGGTAAGCTGCAAGTTGTGCTTTATTCGACTGAAATACAGGTGATAAAAAAAATGTTGCCTCCTGTCACAATCCGGATTATAACACCTCCTTTCAGGAAGCAGCAGGTATGGGAACATTACCTTGCATCTTTTTCCTATCAGAAATCAAATTTATGCTGATGATGCTGGGTTATTTTTTAGTGTCATTTCTATATTTACTGAATATAAAGTTGGATAAAAATAGTAAAAAACATTTATAAGGCAATTTTTCTTTCAATCTACCAAATGAGATACCCAAACAAAAGAGCCTAGTTATCAATAAGTTGCTCCCTTTGTTCTTAACTTTGACCTCCATCCATTTGCTTCTAGCTCCCCACCTGGTCACTTCAGGAGTTTGTCCTCTCGATGTCTTTGGCTCACTGGTACAGTCATTTTTCAAAAACTAAGCACAGCCTAGCATAGAAAGTACTTTATGCTAATGCTCCATCTGTGAATTGGCTTGGCCATTCAGATAATTTAAATACATCCATTATGCACAAGAGCCACAACTTCAGCTGGCTCCCATTTGGGAACAGGTAACTGAGTGTTAATCCACACATTACCCTCCAGGGTCATTTAGTGTCACCAGTAGTAATCAGTCTTAAAACATCTTTTGGACAACATTTCTACATGACTCTCTGTAACTCATTCTCCCTAACACTTTTGCCATAAATATAGGGAATGTTTTGGAGCTCTCATTTAATAAAGAGCCCACCGTGAGACATCAGATGCATCTTTTCACTCACTGCTTTGCTTTCCACTGTGCTCACAGTGTTGATATTGTAATATCCAGTACACAGTGAACCAGCATCAGTCAACAAGGAGAATTAATCATCACAGGCTTTGGAGCTTTGAAGCACGTACTACCTACCAACATTTTTGTCTGCATCAACCAGCCCTTGCAAAAAGATTCATACCATTAAATCGCAAGGAGACATTTTGAGGGCAGTATCCCAGTAGCAAGTAGAAAGGTAACTTCTTTGGTAAGGTAGCTAAAAGAATAAGAAAGGAAGAACTGTCCAGGTGTGTTCCCTATTCAATAAACACCCCTGGCGCACACAGCAAAACAACCTCAGGTAGAAGCTCAAAACGTGTGGTTTCACTGTGATGGTGTGACACTCTTGCAACCGAGAGCATAGTGACATCTGCTGATGAACACATACATTGCAAATACTTTTAAGACAAAGGGCTAGTTCACATCTATGTTAAGATTACTTTTGCTTCTGTCTCTGAACACACACAGTTTATGGCACGAGCACTGCAGACCCCCACCCATTACCCTCAGCCTGTGCCTGCCTGTACCACTCACTGCCCACGATGAGCTCATTTGCTCTCTAAGTCTAATGCCAACCCTTTTTTTTTTCAGGGGACTACAATTTGGATCGAGGGAGGATATATTATTTTCCTGGATATAAAATACAGTGATAACAACACTTGCTTTTTGCAATATCACAGCACAAAGAACCTTTCTCACTGCAGTTTGGAAATTAACTGTCTTTGGCCCGTTCCCCAATTCATCTTGAATTGTTTGCACATGATAACTTGGGGATGTATCCCAAGACAGGAGTGGGATTCATAAACAAAGTTGGAGGATTCTAACTACTTGTTTGAACCTGAAATTAGAGATTCACTCAGTCCCACACTTTGATGCACTTTCATGCATTTCCACCAACTGGATATATACATCCTTAACTGTGTGTTCGGGCTACCTTTTACATTTCCCTTCATTCACATAGTGGTGGAGGAAAGGCAAGGAGTCACCTGAGCTACTAATAGGCAAGATTAATTTATGTACAACTGTAATTTATATGAGGCTTCGAAGATCCTTTTTTCTGGCTCTACCTCTAAGCCTTGCAATGACCCTAACTTATCAAGATAAGATGCCTGGATAGGTCTAGCCATTCTGTCACCTGCTTCAGTTACCTCTGTTACCTTCTCAGTGATAAGCTTTTTCATATTGCCTTCTTTTGATCTGTGTTATAAACCCCCAGGGTTTTTCCAGACCCTACCAACTATAATGAACAGCCCTAAACCCACTAAAAAAAAATCAAGTCTTCTCAACACACAAGGGATCAGTTTAACATTGACAGAATAACAAAGTGATGTTGTGTTGTAACAGGACATTTTGTAAACATTTAGATCCCAGTATTTGCTAAAACTTTAAAGGCAATCAGTTCCTGGTGATATTCTATCTGGCAATTCCATTCATTTTGACCTAACAATTCATTCAAATCAGTCAACAAGAAGAGCATAAGGGCAGAAAAAGATACCCTTGCTACATATCATTGGACAAGACTTAGGGGGAAGTTGGTACATGTCATTCAGGCTGATGCCAATGTGGTTTTAAAATTTTACCTGAATTGTGTTCCTCTGTCACAGGCTTGGTCACAGCTTGAGAGGCCCTTGGCTGGGAGCTGGTGCAGCAGGAAGCACAAGTGCAGCAGCCACTTCTCAGGCTGGTTAGAAGCTTGAACCAGACCTTCTTGGGATCACTTAAGGCACATGCTATTTGCTTTCACTCAGTACAGGGAATTTTCCTGAGAGAAAATTCTGCCTTCATCAGGGCACCGCATAGCTTATTTGTCTTTGGCCTGCTTTTAAATGAGGGTTAGAATCATGGTCCTTGGGGCTCTTGCCTTAATCCAGAGCTGTGGTTCAGCCACATGCAAGAGTTAGCAGGGTGGTGGGGCACTGCTGGCACTCACCGGTTTCTGAGCTTCATACACTGAGCCACCTCTTTTGGCATGTCCATCTACAGGCACGGCAGTAAGAGAAATACTGGAACATGCAGGACATGCAAAATGTCTCCCTCCAAACTGTCCCTTTGTTTGGGTCTTTTGCCACCACACACCCCAGGGGGTTCAGCATTTCTCATCCCACTCACCAGTAGCCTCCGTGAGATCTTGGAAACCCCATTTCTGAGCAGAAAGTTCTCACATGCAGAAAAATTCGTTTGTCAGTGCAGGTACCTTTTGGTGTATTGCTTTGCACATGCTAGTGTGCAGAGCAGGCATTACCCTTGTTTTTTCAGGGTATCATTTTAAGAAGGAACTTGGCACCTTTCACAAGATGACAATACACTACTGACTCATCAGCTCTGCAGTAGTGTGTAAATTTATGTGTAGATGATGGAAACCATTTTTAATCATGCTCTTTTCAATGTGTTAAGAATCACTCTTTTTCAATACCCCAGTAAAATCCCCGCAATGCAACAGATGTTCTTCTTGTTTGTTTTTTTGTTTTTGTTGGAAAGGTGCCAGGACAGGCTCCTTGTTTGACATATTCAGCTCAATGTTAAACATTCTTCGTCTTCAACACCTCCTGAAGACAAGAGTGGCTCTAATAGTTGCCATAAAGAATGAAAGCTGGTTACATTAATGAAATATCACACCCATTCCAAGTCTAACCTGCATACAGTTAGGTAAGAAGCATCTGGGTGTTTATATAGCAGTTGGCTAGAATTACACAGTGCTGCAGGAAGGTAAACTATACAGTGTGCATTTATTGTCTTCCCTCTGCTTTATTTCACTCTTCTCAGAAAATATGCATGTCTTCTTATTCTTTTAAACCTATAGGTTTGGAATTTGCAATATTAAAAACTATTTTTCTCCTACAACTTGACCAAAATTACTTAGAAAATTGCTAATGATCTCAAACAGAGGAGAAGCCTTTGGGTGTCTTAAAAATGCTGCCAAGAACCTTTCTGCTTCTTTGGAGTGTAGAACATCTTCGAATATCAGGCCACTCATTCTCTTTAAAATGGGAAAAAGTCATGTGCTTTAGACTTTTGCATGCCTAATCTGAATCCTGTCCATTGATTTTTTTGACCCAGTATGCAGCACAAGCCAGTAGCTGAGGCTCCAGTTTGCCTGAGCCTTCTCCAGAGCACAACTGGTGGGTTAACCACAGCCTACAGTCTCCCTGGTCTGATGCTGCAGGAAAAAGCCAAACAAAAACAAGGGCACGTACCCAACAACAGAAGAAAAGTATCCCCCAAACAATGGGTGTGCTGGTACTTAAAGGGAGCTTTGTAATTATCCTCCTGTTAATTAGCATAGATATAAACAGGACAAATGATCATGAAACTACATCTCCTTTGATTTGACCAGCAAAGCCTTCTCTTCCTAGCTGTTCTATCTACTTAAGAAGCCAGAATAGCCTTCATCATAGCAAGACTCAGCAAGTAACAGGTACCAATTCCTCTTGTGACCACCTTCAGTAGTTATTATTTATAAGAATTCATCCAATTAATGTAAAGATAATGGTGTGAGAGAGACTCATACTGAATTCCCTCCCTTCCCCGCCAAAGGAGATGTTATTTGAACAGCTGTGGCCTTCCTCTCCCAGATGATTTTCCATAGTGTCTCTAGTGATGTTTAAACTGTCTTAATTATTGTCTTTGGCAATTGTACGAGGGAAATAATTATTACAGTATTTATCTTTATTGCTTAAATGCTGCCAGGGAGAGGCAAGATACCTTTTCTTAATTTTTTTGGCAATAATTAAAATAAACACAGTTTCCAATTAATTCAGATTTTTTTACTTCTTTTAAAGGTTTCACCTTGCCTGCCTCACACAGCATCTGGAGAGGAACGTAGAGCAACAAAAATATGGTGGAAATTCCCTTTTTCCTGATTGCAAACTGTGTTGGAAAAGAAACAGTCCACATCCAGTATGTGTTACACCTAATTTTACTAATTAATCTGTTACTATTAATGGAATCAGGTTGTCATTAACAGCATTAACTATGTGCATTCAGCCACAACTGCTCGCACTCTTCGAGGTGGGATCTGAGGGATTAGGTCAGAATGGGAGGAAGCAGGTGTGCAGAAGGCTGGGAGGGCTGCCCACCCGCCTGGCTGCCAGCCCATTCCCAGAGCCCATTTAATGTGACCAAATTAACATTTTCTAGTGGAAGACATTTCCCACTGAAAATTTCTGCCCAGCGTGAGGTCTGGACATTATGTGAGCTTCAGTCTTTGCAATCTTCATTCACCATCTAGTGTCCCTTCCCTCCTTGTGTACATTAACAGGCATGTCTGACCTTCCTGCTGCTAAGTGTGTTTTATGGGGGCATTAGGAAGTGATGCTCTCAGCAAAGATAATTACTGTGTGCAGTAGTGCAGAGCTGTAAATGTAAAAGCAACATCACAGCTCTGGCAGTAGAACTCTCAAGAGAATTGTATGCATAGTGTCAAAAATACACTTTAATTTATAAGAAATACTGAATTTATTGCCTTCCTGAAGGCAGCACACAAGCCTCACACTTAGGGTTTCTTATAATCACTTTTAAAGAAGTGCATCCTGATTCAGGAAGATCTCATTTTTCACAGAGACCAGGGGAAAGGTCTCATCAGAATCAAACAGACTGGGCTCAAGCTTGTCCCTTGCCCCAAGCAGGGATGTGGACTGAGCAGACAACCTCACTGCTTCTGTTGGGGGTGTTTCCATCAAGGCAGTGGGCACGGGCAGCAGCACCCATCCATCTCTGAAGGCATCAGCACACTTTGTTTGCAGAGAAGAGCAATGTGCTGTAGCTCAGAATATTAACTTGTTTATATTCTCTAACCTTAAAGGACATTGCCTTCCCGATTTATCAGGGCAATGGTGATTTTTTCATGTATATTATGTCCCTTCTTTTGAGATACTTGAAGAGGCTGTTTCCCTGTTACTGTGCAGAAACATTTCACATCTGTTTGGCCATGTTGGTGCAGTTTTGGGCAACTTTCCACATAGCTCATGATACTATTTGCATCATACAGGCAAAGGCACCGCCTAACCTGTCAGGTTGCAACATCTCACTTTGCATCCAGAGTCAATAGCAGAATCCAAACCCTTCCCATGCCTCTCAAAAGCAGCAGGCTGACATATCACTGAAGTGCTGGGTTTTAAACCCCCAGCTCTGAATGAGGGCTGGCATATGGATTATGTCCATAACCAGACAAGAAAGACCCTCCTGACTGGTTTTCACCCAGGGTCTGGCCAGCCTTGGGTGGGAACTGATTAGGAGATCATCAGCAGGTGAACCCACCTTCCACATTAACTTGGAGGTGGGGCAAGAAGCCACCTCTGTAAGAGCTGACTCCCCCTGCAGTGGGCTTGGGATGTTTGTTTACACAGTGCATGTGCTGTGTAAGGGTTTTGGGTCTTGGAAGGTCTTCCTCACTGTTCATATCAAGCGGAGTTCCCAGGATGGCAGGGCCAGAACATGAAGCTGTCTCTGAGTCCCTGCTATACAACTGGACTCAGGGCCTGGCTGCTGCCATCACCCACAGCTTGGCTCCTCACCCAGCTTGCTCCCTTCTTTGTGTCCACTGTGGTGGGTGAGTGCACTGACTTGTTTCTCCTTCTGGTGGTCTGACACTTTGGGTCTCTGGTGTGTGATGTGGTTGTGGAGGGAGGAGTTGGGCTGCTGGCCTGACTGTTAATATCATTCTATGCCAGGCAAGCGATCAGCAGAAGGATATGGCGCTCTACAATCCATCCAGTCCCTGCTTCTCAGTCCTTTATTACCACCAGAACCACAAAGTGAAGGCAAGCAGCCCCAGACAGAAGCAGGGAAAATCCATCTTGTTCAAGCTGTCCTACTGACCAAAATCAGAGAAAGTGGGCAGACTGAACTTTGCAAGGTTTTTTTTTCCCCTCTCACTCGAAGCCTCATCACAAAATGCTGCGCTTTGTTCCTGCTTCTTTCCTCTTTGGTCTTCAGGAAATTATTTTTGAGGGTGATGTGGTTTAACACCAGCTAGTAACTAAGCACCACACAGCCACTCACTCCATCCTAGTGGAGTGGGTCAGAGAATCAGAAAAGTAGAAGTAAGAAAATTTGTGGGTTGAGATAAAGACGGTTCAATAGATAAAGCAAAAGCTGCATGCAGAAGCAAAGCAAAACAAGGAATTGATTCACCACCCCCTAGCAGCAGGCAGGTGTTCAGCCATCTCCAGGAACTCAGGGCTCCAGCATGTGTACCAGTTACTTGGGAAAACAAATACCATCATTCTAAATGTCCCTCCCTTTCCTTTTTCTTCCCCCAGTTTTTATTGCTGAGCATGATGATGTATGGTATGGAATATCCCTTTGGTCAGTTGGGGTGACCTGTGCTGGCTATGGTCCCTCCCAACTCCTTGTCCACCCCCAGCCCACTCACTGGTGGAGTGGGGTGAGAAGCAGAAAAGCAGTAACTAAAACATCCCTGTGTTATCAACATTGTTTTCAGCACAAATCCAAAACATAGCCCCATACTAGCTACTATGAAGAAAATTAACTATATCTCTGCCAAACTCAGCACAGAGGAAACAGGTGATTTTAGCAGCTGTTTTTCATCCTGAACTGGTGAATGAAGCAATTTTTCTCTTTTTCTGAGCAAGGAAGCTGGAATGGGAAGAGCCCCTGAGGCCAGGTGAGTTCTGTCCTGAGAACTTGTTAGAGAACACTTTGATGACTTGATGCATGTGCAAAAGGGACTGCTGTTTGAAGGGCTTCGAATGTGGCTGTGCATGTGTGTGAGCTATTGCAGCTAGATGGAGTTTAGAAGTAGGCAGTAAAGACAGAAAAAGACCCGCAAGGTCAATTTGAGAAAAATGAACCATCAGAAAAAGCTGAAGGCATGTAGGGGCACAGTGCTGGCTGGAAACCGAGGTTTGAAAGATGGAGGAAAGAGATGAATGACCTTCGGGCATTCACAGTGGCTACATTCAGCAAGACAGACACTTTGTAAGTTAAAGGGCAGCATTAAGGATCATACTTAACTTCATCACCAAGGTCTTCTCCCAGAGGCAGACAGGTGATCCCTTCTAAGGTGTGTCTGCAATCTCAGGCCTCACCCACAGAGTTGCTTTTCTCACCTCTGGAGCTACAAAGGCAAGGGGATGCCTCCCTTCAGCAGCTGGTAGCCCACCCTGAGACCCGTTGCTGAGAGCAGCCCAAGACAGGCAGTGACAACGCAGCTGGGAAGCTGCTTTGCTCTGCTTCTCAGATGCCTCCTCCACTCCCTTCTCCATTAGCATGACCACTCCATTGCATTTATTACACTCTTAAACCAGCTGTAATCTGAATTTGAGGCTGTTTAATGGAAACCATTCTTTTAGCCTCTTTAAATGCCAAGATAGATCTGGCCTGTGGGTGCTTTAAACTAGTTTTATCCTGGTTTATATATGCTTAATTTGCAGGAGAAGCTGCAAATCAGACCTATTTTATGCTAATGAAGTAGATTTTTCCTACTTTATTTAATTTAGGATTTTTTAAATGATCTGACTTAAATTAGTGTACCACCTGTGAGCAACTCCTGTCAGGTCAAGGGACAAGGAGACACTGGTAGTGCAGAACATCACATTTCCCCAGCAAGGGACACAAATAATACAACCACGGTGTTATTTTTCACATTAAATACAACCCTTAGTATCTCTAGTTTTTTTTTTTAAATTTGCCACTTGTATGTTTGTACTCAAGCCCACATGAAAAAAATAAGAATTAAAAATCTTGTATACATGGTCAGCTGGAAAACTAAATTGAAATTCTATTTGTACTTTCCCTGTTACAGGGAAATTCTCATCATTCAGGGTGTTGGCACTGCTGAATGGAAATGTCATGTGTGAGTCTGTGATAAAATCATGCTGTTGTTTTACTAATATCAGGGCACATCCTACGAACAAGGCGGTGTCTGATCTATTCCCTACAAAATCAAAATTAGATTGTACTGCACTTCCTCCTGCCAAATGATTTTACCTTTATCAAAGTACTGCTGACAGCCATAATGAATCCTCCCACCCCTTGATTAGTATCATCAAAGAATGAACTGCGATGGGCAGAAGATGAACCATTTAAGATAGTTGCTGCAAAAAAAACCAAAACAGGGAAGGATCTTGGGAGAGTGTGGCACACTCCAGTACCTGAGCCAGCAGGGAGAGCAGGGGAGGATTGGGGAGTGTCCCATGGACAACCCAGCAAGGCACCCACAAGGGCTCTGGGGGCCAGAAAGGGGGTGTTACGCCATATGACCACCCCATGTCCAGCCCTAGTGGGGCCATGCTCTCCCCTGCCTGGCAGGGCAGTGCAGTCAGAGGCAGATGTTCCTTCATGGGTAATACCCCTCTCCCACAGACCTCTGGCATGCCTGGCTTTCCCCCTGCAGAGGTCTTTTGTGCTGTGTTTTGATTTTTCCTATCAGTTGTGTCTCATGCTCACAGAAATCACTGACTAGAACATATTTTGATGTGAATTTAGATCATTTGCAGCCTATTTTGACAGGAATTTAAATGTCTCGAGTGACTACACCTTTGTTTGTTCTACTTTGTTTAACAGAAATTCCATGAATGATGTAATTTGAGGATTTCCACATCACTCTAGGACACTTGCCTGAGACAGATTTAAGTCCCCTACACCCATCAGGGCACACACTTTGGCCATGGTCAGGAGAGGTTGGAAAGAACAGGCAGGGAGGGCAGCTCACAGCACAGCCACTACTTGATTCTGCACCCAGCTGCCACTTGGCTCCTCCACACTGCATCCACTTGGAGACCAGAGTGACTGATGTTAAAAATAACTCTCCCAGATGACAGACCAAATGTGACAGGACCACAAGGGGATGCAGGGCCAGTCACACCCATTTCCAGCAGCAGTGTGAATTTAGGGGAGCACCAACAAACACAGAAGGAAAGATTTTTGTGCATGACAGAGGCAGAAAATATCAGAGGCAGATGACCAAAAGGAAATAAAAAAGATTTTGTGAACTCTTTTTGCAAATACAGACTATGATGTAAATAAATAACTGATTTGTAGGATCAACAACCCAGTGTGGCCACTGCTACCAGCAAACTGCTCAACTTTTCAGGATCACATGGAGCAAAATCTGGAAATCATGGATATAAAACATAATTTGTGCCTATGGACTTCAGCATTAAGATAAATTGTTTCCAGCATGTGAATATTAATGCTACTTTAAAGAAATGTGATGGAATTTCAAGAGAAGCTGAGAGAATGTGATGTTTGCAAGGTCTGTGCCTGATAGCCTGCACATAATGGGAAGAAAGAAGAGACAGAACTAATGTGATGCAGACACTTACATCCCAAGAGATTTGAAAAAGTGTCTGTGCCAAGCCACTTGGAAAATCTCATGAAATTAAATAATTCAAAGGAGAAAAAATGTTCCTTCATAAAACAAAGAGGTAGGGGGAGGGTACAAGCCTTACAGACAAGATGAAAATATGGATTATGTATTGGACTAGATTTAGATAAGTGAAGAATTACTGCCAGCCCATGCTGTCTTTTGTTTAAACAAAGAACAGGTAACTGTTACAATGTAGATTTATCTGACAAATATAGCTGTAAAACACAGTACACCCCTGAGAAGGAAGAGCAGTGAAAACCTGCCTCAGAGGTGGAGAGGTTTGTTTTGCAGTGACTGGGGTCAAGGCCAACCACAATCAGTGGAAAACTGTCCCCCACTTGAGGTGGCATTTCTGCCCCCTTGCACATGCTCACAGGAGAATCCTTCAGATCGAAGTTCCTGAAAAAGGATCAAAGGTACCAAAAATTACATGAAATAACTCTGTAAGCTGATGTGGAAAATTCTGATTGCAGGGAAATAGTTTGGTCTAAAGCCAAACTTCCACAAAACCAGCTGGAAAACTGCTGCTGACTTTGGTAGGATCACTCATGACTTATGAGAAACTGGTAACTAATGCTTTCCTGGGCAGGGACTTTAGCCATCAGTGAACAGGGCTAAAATACAGATATTTGCTGAAAAGGGCAGAATGGCCAAGTGAGAAAGGGGTTTTATGGGACCAGCAGTGGGTGAATATAGCAGGACAACAGAGGTGAGGCATAATGGAAGATGCTAATGAGTGGAGCTCGTGAAAAAGGCTCCTAAGGCCATACATACAGCTTCCTTGTCCATGTCTCTCATGTACTGGGGAGCCCAGAAGTGGACACAGTACTCCAGTGCTGAGTAGAGAGGCAGGTTTACCTCCCTCAGGGTTCTGCTAGTGTTCTGTATAGCTCTGAGGTAATATCAAAGAGGAGCTTGAAACCATCTTGCCCCATACTCCTCCTGGAGAATGTGGCATGTCTTATGGGTATGACAGAGGCTTGACCATAAACGGGACTGAAAGAGATGTAAAAGCCAACTAGGTCATAAAAATCTGACATATCTTAGGCTTCACAGGTAAAAAAGCAGACAAGGCAAGCTTTGTGATCTTATTTTCTTGAACATGTTTCATATTTCATTTTTATTTCCTGGAAGAAAAGATACAGACAGACCACATTGATCTATGTCAGGAGAAGATCCAGCCCTCACTAACATAACAAGAGAGGGCCAAGCCAGAACAAGCACTTCTCAGTGTAATTACTTTGCCTCAACAATTTTGTTTTATCATAGCTGATATAAGTGAAGGCGAGTGAAAGGGACCTGAGAGCACAACATGAAAACAGCATGGCACATGAAAGGCTTCAGCTTTCTCAAAGACAGCTCGAGTCTGTCAGCTTTATCTGACACTAATGGGGAGCTTTTCATTATCACAGCCAAATTCTGCCCTTGGCTACTTGCCCATAAATCTTTCTGACATTTTCCAGTGGGAGCTGGAGGCAGGTAATCTGAGGGCAGAATCTGATAGGGAACTGGTAGAAGGACAGAGGGAGGGCCCAAAGACTCCCCCTGAGAATTCATCCCCTGCCCTCACCCAGGCAAATCTGCTAGCTGCAGTGATGCCAGTTCATCCTTTTCCCCAAATCTGGAGTGGAGGGAGAGTGTGAATAGATTTGCTGGTTTTGAGTGATGAGCTTTGGCTTGGATTTAATTTTCATTATTTGCCTGGCAACTTCTGGAGATGGGCTGTGGAGAGTTTGCTCACTTTATTACTGTTGTTTACACTGGGATTTCATTGGAGTTTGGAACAGCTTACACCTTTGGATAGCTGCTTTTACTCTTTACAACTACTTTCAAATACAGCATTTAAGTTATATACTTGGGAAAGGTCGTTGTGTAGTGATCCTGACTGGGAGGCCACCATACCTCAAGGAGCTGGTGGTCCATGCAGCACCTAACCCAGGCAGGTGCATATACAAGCTGAAATAAAATCTGTCTTAAAAAAAGAGAGCACATCTGAAACAAACAGCATCATACGGTGGAAAAAATCTTGGGCAAAAAAACAATAGATATGCATGGACCAGAAAGGGAATTATAAAGAAAAGTTATTTTGAGCGCAGGATGAGCTTCAGCCTTATTTTAGTATTTCTTTCTTTTGTAAAGATGCAAATGAGCCCACAACCCATAAATTCCACAGCACAGCTAAAATGGTGCAGCACGCAGAGAGGTCTTTTATAAATACCTGAAATCCAATAGGGAAATAGTAGTAGAATTAAATTAGAACACCCCCATTGTGCAGGTGGACTGCCCACACATCTATTCCATTTGGTTTAGGAGGGGGTCCACACCATTATTCACAGGATTGCTTTAAAAAGCCTACATCTAAATTGGAAGCCTGCAAAAAGGAGGCACAAATAGCAGTTTGGGGAAGAAGGAAGCTCCTTTGCCTATGCACCTTTAGCTGTTCCTGTGCCTCATAGATTGATCTGTGTAGGTACAAGCATGAGAACTGGCAGTGAAAGGATAAGCATCACGCTGACAAGATGAGTAGCTTTGATAAAGCAGACCACATGCCATTGCTATTGTTTGTTCATCTCTAATAATTCTTCTATCCTTGATTTCGTGTAAAATGGCTAATTTCACACATTGACTTACATATTGCTACAGCAATTGAATAACCAGTTGTTGCACTGCTTTTATTACTTTGCTGTTGTACAGGGCTGGCTGGAGGGCAGAACCAAGTCAGGATATTATTATTTACACGTGACTGTAATTCACAGGAAACCCAAAGATGAATTGGGGCCCTCTGACGGGTTTTGGGTGAACACAAACCCCAAAGATGATCCCTGCCCTCAACTGTAATTTAGCTTCAAAGGTGCTTCACCTGAACTCTGCCTGGAACAGTAGTGAGTGAAGGTTCTTGTCTTCTGGTGGGACTGGGTTGGTCTTGGTTCATGTCCTGGCTCATAAGTACATAAGCTGTCATGACACCTTTTCTGACTTCCACAGCATATATTTTTTAAAATTAGTTCAAGCTCACTTTCTGCTGTATTGAATATAGAAAGTTAATGAGGTAAACCTTACCTGTTGCCATTCACCCAGGCTCATTATGCACAGCTTCCTTTTGAGGGTGATTTGTGTCATCTAATTGTTTGTGTCACATGATTAGATTGGGGCTTATGAGATAAAGATGTCTTATTTAACGTTAGAGCTGACCTTTTATCTATATTTCAGGCACTTTATTACTGTTTGTAATTGATACAAAACTGAAGGTACTCTTGGTAAAGGAAACAGTCCAGACCCTGTCTCCAGAACAGACATTTTGTTCCTGATCCCTTCAGTGTTCCTAATTCAATATTTTACTTTCTAAATCTTTCCGATCTGATTACATACTAATGCTACCAGCTTTAGGTTACAAATCTAAATGACCAGCACTGCAAGGATGACTGGCAAATATTTTCTGTAATGAATCCCATGCTTTTCCTTCCTCAAACTAGTACTCATTTATCAAAGGGAGACAAAAGGGAAAAAAAGAATCAAAGAATACTGTGTCATTGAGCATTGTCTTTTATGGAGACAAGAGATACTCATATTCAGAGCAAGCTTTAATAACATATATATATATATTAATACAGAAACAGGTAGTCATAGCTATTGATTTGGGGTTTAAAATGAAAGACATTAATTTTAATCTTTCCTTACTTGTATTAATAAAAATCATGTTGGCTGACCCCCAATGCAGTTTTGTTGCCGCTCTGAAACATAAGTTGCTCAAAGTCTCCTCCTAATCCAGTTCAGGCTCAAACTTATTGTATGTCAATGTGCAATAAATAAAGGTATGGATGGCACATAAAGTATTGCAGGTCGAATTATTTGCCCTAACTTCAGTTACATGCCATGAAAATGTTTGGTGTCCCATTTCTTCTGATGTAAATTTCTGGTATCTATTTCAAAGTTAATTAAGGATGCAACCATCCTTTACTGTAAATGGCTCAAATGCCTCTTTGTACTCCCCAAGAACAGATCCACTTCTCCCCTCCGTGAAGTGCATCCCACAAGAGCTCTGAGTTTTCAGTTGCTGGGATCCCTCCTTCATTTCTCAGTTCTAGCCAATCTGTGCTTTTCCCCCTTGTCTTTCCTCTCTCAAAGTTTCATTTTAATACAGATTTTTGGAATACAATTATTTCATTGTATTTTTTTGAACACAGTGAGGTTTGCCTCTTTTGTACTCACGTATGTACTATTTTTATGCTGTTCACTTTAACAATGAATAGTGAGAATTCGACTGGCAAAAGTGTAATTTTATGTCATCTTGCCAGAAGTGAATTGTTGATGGAGGACAGCTCTGTGATCTGAAAGCAGCAGTTCACAGCATGCCATGCAGTGGTTGCTTAACACACTTACCAGGTGCTCAGTCCAAGCTGTGTTTAAACCAAACAAATATGTACCAAATTTTAAATCATGGGAAATCAAGAGTCTCACTTCATTTTGACAGTTCTTTGTCATTTTGGCTTCTCTGCTGACTGTAGTTTGTACACAGATGTTCTGAGGGGAAAACAAGGCACAGGCAATGACAGTTCACTGTCTCTTCTGATACAAGAACTGGGTGGCAGCAGATGAAAATAGCAGGTGGTAAATAAAGGATGCAGAACAAATAAAAGCCTTTTTTGAATTTGGTGGAAGCTTTCTGACACAATCACAGCTTTGGGGGCAAGACTGACAGATAGATGACTGCATAAATAAAAAAGACACAGTTTTCCCTTGAGAAACAAAGCATGCACTTGAAAGAAATGAGCAGCTTCCTTAGCCTAGGGTGTGCATGCCTCTCTGGCAGAGAATTTATGCATGGTCATTGCCCTCTGCGATGCTGAGGGCACTTAGCCCAGTGAGGAGGACAAGCCCCAGCCAACACCTTCACTGCATCTGCTCACAACTGCCACTCTGCTGGCAGCTAAGACCTGGCTGGGGTGATGCCCCTAAGCCAATTCAGTGCTTGCAGAGGGAGTGCTCAGAGCTGGACTGAGGCACAGAGTGGTGTGAAAGCACCCAAGCGCAGGTCAAAAATCAGATTGCCTCCTGGAGTCAAGGTGACTGATGTGTTGATGCTAACGTGTTTTGTGCCAGGCTGAAGTGCTGGGGTCAAACCTCCAGCCCTGAATGAGGGTTGGCATGTGGACGATGTCCACAACCAGGCAAGAAAGACCCTGATGATTGGTTTTCACCCAGGGTCTGGCCAGTCTTGGATAGGAATTGATTAGGAGATCATCCCCAGGTGCCTCCACCTCCCACATTGACTTGGAGGTGAGGCAACAAGCCGCCTCTGTTAGAGCTGGGCTCTGGTTGCAGGGGAGTTGGGAGGCTTGCTTGCACAGTGCATGAGCTGTGTGAGAGTTCTGGCTATGGGAAGGGGTCCCTGGCTCTTCATAGCAAAGGGAGTTTCCAGGATAGAACAAGAAGATCATGAGTCTCTCCTGGCAGCTACTATATGATTGGGATTGGACTGATTGCCTGGGTCCCTCCTTCCCCCATGGCTTGGTTTTGGAATTGGCTTACTCCCTTCTTTGCTACATCATGTGTTGTGAGTGAATACAGTGGTCTATTCATTCCTCCAGTGGTGGGCCTCCTTGGGTCTCTGGTGTATGATTTAAGAGCAGAGGGAGGACTTTGTTTGCTGGTTAGCCTGTTGCTAACCTTCTGCATTGGGCAAGAGGTCAACAGATGACAGACCCACTTTCTTTGAACAAAAGATTGGGCGATGGGATGAGGGTCACCCTCTGTTAAGGAATGTCTGTGCGTTTAGGGATCTTGGAGTTGGTAATAAGCAGGCAAGCATCGATTGTGCCTCACTGTAGTTTGGCAGGGTGCACTGCTCAACAATATCAGAGGTTTTGACATTACCCTTCCCTGCTCCACACATGCATGAGGTACTAATTACTGACAGGCTCCAAACCAGTTGGCATAGAGAGCCTCTTCATCTTGTAGGCAAGGCCTTCCCACTGCTGCCTGTAAATAAACCATTGAGAATAATCAGCCCTGTGCTGTACAACTTTTCTGAAAGTCCATGCTCTATTTGTTCAGTTTTTCCTGGAGTTGCAGCACTAAATCTGAGATGGTTTAGGACAATTTCTCATATACGGCTGAGTCGCTTGGTTGCTCTGTGGACAAGGATGGATGTTAAAAGATGCTGAAAATCTTTTGATGCTTGTTGGAAATGGCACTGACGGAGAACTTCAATTACAGTTTCAACAGAAAGCTGAAGTGCTTTGCAAACAGATCTTCTACAGCAGTTTGCTGTGGCACCATAAATAGTAATGAATCTGAAAATATCAGGACAGTAAAAAATAATAGCAGCTAGCAGCTCAAGTATTGCCACTTTAATACTTACAAATTCTAAATAAATAAAACAATGTTTCTAATTTCAGATAATCACTGTGCTAGCAACGCCCAATTAGTCTAATAAATTGCCAGGAAAACAACTGAAAGCATCTGTGCAATGATGCATTTGTCTCTCCCTCACAGACATTTCATTTGCAAAGATTTATTAAATCAAGACATAAAGCATACATAATAGTGCTTCTTTGAAATCAACTGCTAATTTGCATAGAAAATCAAATGAAGGAATATTTTTTTGTATGTGGTGCAGGGTTAAGAAAGGCCTACAGAATAGTACAGGTGATATATATAGGTTGTATAACACAAAACTAAAAGAGAGACAGGATGAATTGAAGGAGCTGAATGGACAATGAAGTCTATGAATAAGGCTCAAGGTGGACTAACAGGACCGTAAGGCCAGCTGAAGTATCAGTATTATGCCACACAACTGATTTCTGTGGATGTGCAGGGGAGTTACAGGCCTAGAAAGCTCAAGATAATAGAAGTAATTTAAAGAGCACTGCTAAGGCTGGGAAGCCAAGCGAAGAGAATTTAGGAACTGGCAAGACTAAGGTCATTGGAATTTTTTCTATTTATGATATATCCTACAGCAGTCATTCATAATATGTTCGTATACAGGTTCCTGTGGGTCCTTATCAGAAAGGCGGTTTTAGGACTGAACAGAGGTTGCAAAATGTCACGGTCTGCTCCACTCAGCAGACACCTGATGGCTCGTTTAGTATGATCTTGAAGTGAAAAGAAGACCAAAGAGGGGTTTTACTTCAATCAAACAGTGGAACTTTATTGTTTGCCCATAAAGCAGCATGTGATAGGTAAAAGAGTGACAGGAAAGGTAAAGAGGGGGAAGAGAGTAATAGCTACCACCATGGGTGCAAAGTGTACCTATGGCCCCAGTTCCAGGCAGCATCCCACTGGTCCTTCCAATCGTAATGATCCTTGGTGGGCAGAAAATCTTCCCCAGTTTGGTTGATAAGAAGACATCGTTTATGCCAGGTGATGCACCTTGCTCCTCCTTCATCTTCGCCTCTCTCGAGTGAGGCTTCCACATAAGTCCAGGGAGGAGTGTCCAAGGCTTGGTCTGCCTCAGAGGCAGGTAGCTTTTGACCAAGAGGTGTGTTTTCATATTATAATGATATTACAACGAGCAAAGTTCACCAAAGTTCCTGATTTCTTCATCAATGCTGAGACAGCAGTTATGATCAATCTTTCTTGATGGCAGCTGTGTGGTTTATCTTAGCAGCTTTGGCTCCCCCAGAAAATGGGGAAGGACAGAGTACACTTCATACCATGCAGCCCTTCCTCCAGGGGTGTTTCCATAGAAATCACTTTCCATTTCCAGGGTCAGCAACTGCATCTTAGGTAGGCCACTGCAGGTTCCTGTCAAGATGTTAGCCTAAGTTTCAGGTTACCTTACTGTCCAAGTATCTGATGACAAGGTTGAGACAATACTCTTCTTCTGACTGACTCTTATGCACAGACACAGGCAGTGTCACCCATTGGCACCTTCCCTGCTCTGTTAGAGAAGCAGGATGAAGGACACTGTCACAGACAACATAGTGACCCAGGATAAAGAAAAGGCTGAGGTACTGAATGCCTTCTTTGCCTTAGTCTTTAATAGTCAGATCAGTTATTGTCTGAGTGCCTCACCCCCTGAGCCGGACAACAGGTATGAGGAGCAGAATGAAACACCCTTAAAGGAAGAGGAAATAGTGAGCAACCTACTACACCACTTAGATGCACACAGGTCTGTGGGGCCAGATGGGATCCACCCAAGGGCACTGAGGGAAGCTGGTAGAAGTGCTCTCCAAGCCACTTTTCATCATTTATCAACAGTCCTGGCTAACTAGGGAGATCACAGTTGAGTGGAGATTAGCAAATGTGACACCCATCTACAAGAAGGGATGGAAGGAGGATCCAGGGAACTACAGGCCTGTCAGTCTGACCTCAGTGCCAGGAAGGTTATGGAGCAGATCATCTTGAGTGCCATCATGTAGCCTATACAGAACAACCAAGCAACCAGGCCCAGTCAAGATAGGTTTATGAAAGCTAAGTCCTGCTTGACCAACCTGGTCTCCTTCTATGACAAGGTGGTTCACTTAGTGGATGAGGGAAAGGCTGTGGATTTTGTCTGCCTAGACTTTCTAAAGATTTAGACACTGTTTCCCACAGCATTCTCCTCAAAAAACTGCCTGCTCATGGCTTAGGCAGATATCTAATTCACTGAACAGAAAACCGGCTAGATGGCTAGGCCCAAAGAGTGGTGGTGAATGGAGTTAAACCCAGTTGGCAACCAGTCACAAGTGGTGTTCCCCAGTGGTCAGTACTGGGGCCAGTTCTGTTTAATATCTTTATCAGTGATCTGGATGAGGGGATCGAGGGCACCCTTTTTAAATTCACAGATAACACCAAGTTGAATGGGAGCGTCGATCTGCCTGGGGGAAGGACAGACCTACAGAGGGATCTGGACAGGCTGGATCAATGGGATGAGGTTCTACAGGGCCCACTGCCAGGTCCTGCGCTTGGGTCATAACAACCCCAGGCAATGCTACAGGCCCGGGAATGAGTAGCTGCAAAGATGCCTGGCAGAAGAGGACCTGGGGAGATTGGTCAACAGCCAGCTGAACGTGAGCTGGCAGCAAGGTCAAGGTGGCCAAGAAGGCCAAACAGCATTCTGGCTTGTATCAGAAACACTGTGGTCAGCAGGACTAGGGAAGTGATCATGCCCTAGGCACTGGCGAGGCTGCACCTCAAATACTGTGTTCACTCTGGGCCACTCACTGCAAGAAGGACATTGAGACGCTGGAGTGAGTCCAAAGAAAAGCAACAAAGCTGGAGAGGGGTCTAGAGCATAAGTCTTACAAGGAGTGGCTGAGGGAATTGAGGTTGTTTAGTCTGGAGAAAAGGAGGCTGAGGGGCAACCTTATCACTCTCTGCAACTACCCAAAAGGAGGTTGAGTGAGGTAGAAGTCAGTCTCTTCTCTGTTCTGCCAATGACCAGGCCCAACAAAAATGATACAGCCAGCAGGAAGAGAAACCAATACACAGACTGTATTGTAAACAAAAAGGACATTCCACGAATGATTGCTGGGGGTACAAACAGATCAATCAGCTGGTACATAATTGATGCCATCCCCAACGATCCCACAAAAGACATGACTCGGCCCACAACAGGTGGCATAAACAGAGACCCAAGGTTTCCCATAGTTGGCATGGGAAACAGCCAGACCAGAAAGCTAAACATATAAGAGAAAGATGACCACATGGCAACTCTCACCCAATCCGCCCGCATTTGCAAAGGTCTAACAGACTGGGGCCCAGCTCCAGGGAGAGTCAGGAGGTCTGCCCTGAACCAGGAAGCTCTGGGGAGTGCACTCCACAGACAGACACTCCTGACTCCCTGCAAGTGGTCCCAGCTTTTATCCCCAAGCAGACACCTGACCTTTGTCAACTCAGTGCGGGACCCCTGGGGCTCATTTCCCTTCTGGCTCTCCCTGCAGGGCCGGCCGCACCCTGGGGGGAAGCTATAAGGCAAACTCACCACCTCTGTATGAAGGGCTGTGGGAATCACCCATATGTCAACCTTAATTCGGGGCTCGGGGTTCAAACCCCAGCATTTCATTCTCCCAAGTGACAAGCAATAGTACAAGAGGAAACTGCCTCAAGCTGCATCAGGAAGAGGTTTAGGCTGGACATTAGGAAGAATTTCTTCACCAAAACAGTTGTCAAGCACTGGAACAGGCTGTCCAGAGAAGCAGCTGCCTCACCTTCCCTGAAGGGATTTAAAAGATGTGTAGGTGTGGTGCTGAGAGACATAATTTACTGGTAAGCTGGCAGTGCTAGGTTAATGGTTGGACTGAATGGTCTTAAAGATCTCTTTCAATCAGAACAACTCTATTGTCAGAGCATGGGGATGCTAACCAAAGATGTGGTCTTATCCCGTCCCTCGGAATGGTGTTCCATGGAAGTACCAGGTGATGTATATAACCTCACACGTCAGCGGCTGTCACCAGCTGAGTTCTCTTTGATTTGTGGTACCTGGGGTGCAGTTTACCGAAGTACCAAGAGCTTTGGAACACAAGCTACATCAGGCAGAGGGGCACTAGACAAAAAAAATGGCAATTCTGCTTTTGAACTCAGCAGGGCCAAATTCAGAACAACTCCTTCATTCCCTTCCAGACCTGCATTTGAGCAGGAAGCACAGAGGAAGAAGGGAACCAAGAAAAGACAGATATCTGAAAATACAGCGTGAACAATCCACTATCTCCATACGGAGCTATCCTAACTAGTTGGGAGAAGGAACCATCTGAGGATGCCTCAGTACAGAGCCATGAGAGAGAAATCAAGGTAATAGGATTCACCTGCCTTAGCTTAAAGGTTTAAAAGACCAGCATCTGAACCCAGAATAGCCACTGTATAACCCCTTAATAATGAAGAGAAAAAAGTAGCTTCAATGCTCTA
The DNA here is from genome assembly GCF_000691845.1 of Merops nubicus. Taxonomy (NCBI): domain Eukaryota; kingdom Metazoa; phylum Chordata; class Aves; order Coraciiformes; family Meropidae; genus Merops; species Merops nubicus. The sequence goes on along the minus strand of NW_008611706.1, from coordinate 11,490 downwards.
AACCGAGTGTCTAAGACAGACCCCTTCAGAGCATGTTGTCTGGCCCATTTCCCTCTCTTGACTACAGTGGGACACTAGGGCTATTTTTACTTTGGCACAACAAAAGGGCAAAGCAGCTGGTGCTGAAGTCCCACACCCACTCTATAAGCAGTTTGGGGTTTTGCTTTGGACTAGATTTAGTCTGGTTCTCCTAGACCAGCTCTCCTACCTAGAACAGTTATTCCACCACACACTATTTCAAAGTTGCCTGAAGGATCCATTCAGACCATTATGCCTTTCTAGAGATAGAAGGACATTTGGTGTGCACCTGGAGTAGAACTT
>NW_008611706.1:0-11138 GCF_000691845.1 Merops nubicus | reverse complement strand
GCAGGAATTCCGCTTAGTACACTAACTGCTTCAAGAACTGAGACATAAACAGACAAAAGGATGAGATTTTCTTTAGAGCTGTGACACCATGATGACCCTAAATACTGATGTACATCCACCAGGACAAGTAGCTCAGACTTAGTTATTTAATTTTTAGATGACTATGCTTGGTGAATAAACCATAATAGGTTTTATACCAGAATAGGCTTAGTGACATAGACCATAAAATCCAATCATATTATTTTAACAAAGTCAATCAAAACTATTTACATAGGTGCAATTATCACAAATCCTTATGAAACTCTGTTTATTCAACAGATCATAAAGCGTGCAGGGAACAAAATGAAAAAATACCAATGGTATTTTTCATTAGAAATTAATTTGGTCCAGGGGATTGCTAATCAAGTTACAGGTTATTATCGTAATTTTTCCTACCAATGTCAAATGCAAATTCATAATTCAAAGCCATTATAAATAAGAGCAGCTGAAGCAGGATGGGAAGGAAAGGCTCTTGGCTGAATGCAAAGCACATTCAAATACAGATTCAACGCACATTCTCTCTGTTTTCTTAGATGTAATGGAAATTTGCACAAGTTAGTCTCAGCTGTGATGTTAAAGTCTATTTCTTTATATTCACTGCAACTGTGCTGAGGAAATTCTTGCTCCAATCACAAAAGACCCCTTCATTATTTTCAGCAAGGCCCAGATTTTCTCCTAAGCTTCCCTTTCTAAGAGTTAACATCTTAGAGACAAAGATTCCTTTAAATACTGCAGGACCAGCATACTTGGACCTGAAAAAACTACAAATTCCCTACTCAAGTTTTAAAAAATATCTGTTAGTAAAGAATATTTACTCTCTTAACACGGTTGTTCATTTGAGCACCTGTGAGAACATGCAGAGCTTTTGCAATCCCACCAGAGATATGAAAAGCATTTTTCTTCTCAGATATTAGGCCTGGTCACCTTGGCTGGGTGCTCCTGGGCTACAGCTTGTGGTGAAGATGAATAATATATTATAAGGCCAGAGTAAGGGAAAAACACAGGTATTTATGGGTGAGAAGAAAGGAAACCCAAGTGGTGGACTATGCAAAGGGCTATGGGTGGCACTGCAGGAGGTAGCTAAGCCTCCAGTGGAAGCAGGAGTGCTCTGGCCAAGCTGAGAAAGTTCGTGGTTGAGTGTTCGGTGACTTACTACCCAGTGACTTACCTGGGGCAGATGTCTTGTATGACCATCAATTGCCATGGCATCTGAGCAGCTCAAAGTAATAGCTGGCCATGGCTACTGCAGTCTGCTAGGCTCCAGAAGTTACCTTTGTGCTGTCTGCTCTAGGAACCTGCTTGCCAAGGAAGTGGTGCTCAGCTTTCTTATCTAGGCAGGCAATCAAAGGCTATTTGGGAGAAACAGAGTGACTCATGTTATTCTACAGAACCAGATTAATTTTACAGCCCTGACAGAAGTTCACACATTGAACAAGCCCCAGCTGTCACATTTTATCACCTATTTCTGCTCTCAAATAAATGTATTATTCCAACTCAGTTGCAAAGTGTGGATGCAGAGCCTGAAGACCTGATTTCATCTTGGTGCTTTTAATGAGACTATCTAGTGTTTTCCTTTTACATTTTACTTTTCTGTTTTCCTTTAATTCTTTTGTCCTTGGGACTTCAAAATATCCGTGAACATTCTCCTAACAACAATCCCTAAGCAAACCCTGGGGATTATTCATGTCCAGCTTGCCAGCCATGCAGGTAGTAGACATCTTCTCTCCAAACCCTGAGCTCCTGGAATACTCCCCAGTGCTTTTACTGGGATGAACAAGAATCATGAAGACAAATTCTTCTCTGCCATAAAAGATCTTTCAGGATTATTTAGTTTTAAAATAATATAGATGCATTCCACCACCTCCAAAGCTTTTCACAAGCTTTTTTTTTTTCAGAGCATAAAACAACTCAGATCAATGTTGACAGCTTTTAGCTGTGAACAGTTAAATCTGCCCCTTTTCCCTCCTGCTGCACCAGTGGGAACTTCTCCCTTTCACTACACCAACACAAGGACACTGCTGGCCCCAGAACAACCACATAAAGATGGAAGACTTCACAGTTAGTTTTTTGAGATGGTCCCTTAGGATGAGATTTGCATTTAAAGGCAGAAGCTGATCCATCCTGAATCCTTACTATCAGTTTCCCAAATATATAATTTATATAATGTATAATTTCCAAAATTTGCATAACCCAAATATAGCCAGAAGAATTAAACTGCTGCTTGAAAAATCAGCATCCATTTATATATTTCTTGAGACTCTGCAGTTGCTTAAGACATCTTGAATGTTCAAGACAAACAAATGCCTTATCCAGACCACAAAAGTTTAGCTCCTTGACTCCTAATATACATTTGAGGTGTATCTTGTATCTGAGGAACTACATATGCTTCTGAAAACCAGATTTGACCTAACACTTCCAGCCAAAATAATGAGTACTGGAAGGTGCAGCAGCAGGGTAGGACAGAGAGAGGCTCGCTTGGAGTAAACTGGGATGTGTAACTCGAGTCAGAAGAAGCAAAGGTGGAACAGGGAAACCTGTAACTTGAAGTGCTCATTTACAGCAACAAATCCTCTTGTGAATGGGTAAGATAAAAGAAGCCCTGGGAGGTTGGCAGCTTCTAGATGAGGATGAAGAGAGGCCGTTGGTGTGGTAAAAAAAGCCTTAAGCATATAGCAGGAAAGAGAGCCCTAAGTGGGGAAAGGGCAAGGGCCAAGAGACAAATGACACCCAAAGTGCAAGGCTGTGTCTCTGACAAACAAAGATCATGGCCAAAAGGGTGGAGTGTCACATTACATGCCAGACAAAACTACCTAATTAAACACTTCACAAACCTACAAGCACGCCTACCTACAAACTGGTTTGATCTAAGTGAGTGCAAAAAGGAAATTATTGTAACAGCACTGGACTAGTTACAGGTATTTGTTTATTCCAAAACAATATGGAAATGTCCACATGCAAAGGTTCACCAAATTCAAGCCAAGATCTATGCTAAACCTGTAAATAAATCTTTTTTTCAAGGATTTTTTTTCTTAAAACTGGCTTACTTTTAAAATAGTTTTTTTTTTTTTTCTATATATATAAATGCCAGTTTCAGTTAGAGTTTATTTCTTCTGTCATAAATACGTGGGGCCAAAGAAACTTTCCAGGTTTTCAAAGAGAACAAGGGAAAGTGAAGCAAAAGACAGACATGCTTCACAAAACCAGAACAGTAGTCCATGCACTTTTTTGCATGATAACTTAATGATTAATGTCTTTATCCAGCAGGCAGAGGAGCTCAGCTCAGCCCCCCTGCACTTGCCATGCAGACACACCCCCATTGGAGGGTGAGTGTTGCAGCAATGCCCTCTGGACTCCATGTGCTCAGCCTAAGCATTTTAAGTACTTTTCATTTGTTGCCTCACACCTTCCCTTTGGTTCAGCTCCTGTTCCCCGGTTTTGTGAAAATCTGAACAGCACTGGTCAGACGGACTGAGTCTGTACCTGCAGGATGGCAAGTCCTTGTTCTTCGATATAACCCCATGAATAAAAGAAATTAATTAACCTCCATCTCCAGCACCCTCAGGGAATTCAGTAATAACTACAAGTTTGACTGAAGTCCTGGCTCTATCTTAAAAAACAAATCTCACAGCACACATTATATTCAGGTCAAAAATTAAGATATCTTTAGCAGCAGTTTTGGTGAATAAGCTTTTTCCCAAGAGGGTGGAAGTGGGGAAGAGGTTCCTTTACTGAGCTTTCAAACACTAACATGATGAACTTAAAACACTCTGGATCTTCCTTCCCACTAAATTTCACAAAGGTAAATTAGCCCATCACTATATCTAGCCCAAGTCACTCGACGTTAAGTCAGAGTATGTTCTGCCTGCACCGCTTTGTAGGCAGCACCAGGGCTGGAGTTGGCAGAATGAGGGCACAGGGCTGCTTGCTGCATGGCAAAGCATGTAGCTTTGAGCTTATGCAGATGTGAAGAGGATTTGCCTGCATGCTTCTACCAGGCCATGCGAGGAGAGCAGCCAGGGTCAGGCAGCAGCAGAGTGGGCTTGAGCATAGCTTTCATACCTCCCTCCCTTCCCAGAGGATATCTGCGGCAGGCTGCATCCACCTCTGCTACCTGAGAGCACATTCTTCTCCCTGGCATAGTTTGCTGGGGGTGAAGTTTGCAAATTGCAGCTGGATGGCAAGGTTTAAGCTTAGTGGCACAAGTGAGAACTTAAAGGGACTTCTATACAACACTTTAGTATCTGTCAAGGACAGCACCACAAGCTCAGGGTATAACCTTCTCTTTTGTCTGTTTCAAGTACCTCAGCTGAGGTACAGTTTGAACTTCTAGTTGCACCCGTATTACACAGTACCCAAACATCTACTGCCATGCTGGCCCTAAGCTGCTTGTGGACAAAACACCTCTGCCCTTTCCCAGTACCACTTCAGGATGTCCTTAACATCAGGAAAAGCAATGTGAGAGCTGATGAAAGTCTGTTGCCAGGGTCCTTTGCTACCCACATGCAGATAATTTTCAAAATAGTCAGTAGCTACACTATTACCAGTCTCCAGGGCACAAGGAGCAAAGCCAGGAGAACAACAGGAAGACTTAACACTAAAAAAAAACCAAACAAACACAAAAAAAACCCCGAAACCAAAAACCACCCACACCAACACCATAGAGTACACATGTGAGTGGCTTTATGTACAAACAGATTAATGTGATCAATTCCTAGAATTGCCTAACTGATACAAGTACTTACATTTTTAATTTACGTTATCCCACAGAACAGATGAACACAAAATCCATCTTCAGTTCTTCATGCCACAGGCCAAACTCTTAATTACATTAACACCATCCAATTAAGGTCTCTTTTCTCTTCACAGAAAAATCCTAGCTTGATGTGGCTCAGCACCTTGGGGCTCTCGGGACCAAAGTCTAACTTTTAAGAATTTGTTTCTTTTTCAGAAATCACCACACTTATTGATGCAAAGCCTCAGGAGTCAAGACAAAAAAAATGCAAAAGCATGTGAAATATTCTTTATACATTAGGATTTAGTTCAAGCAATGGCCTTGCCTTTATGCATTACTACCAGCTGATTTCTTTATCACCTTGGGGAAACAAGATTTGCCCTTTATCTTTGCACTTCAGCTCTCTGCACATTATTCTTCAGCAAATAATTGAATTCGCCATAAATCCACAAGAAACTTTATTTTTTTCCCAGCCAGTAGTTCCGTTTGTTTATCTGCAGCTTTCTCTGCCTCTGTGCATCTACTCAGCTTTCAAATTCTTTTCCAGTATTCCTATACGTAATTTGAAACTATTGCAGGAAACAGCAAAAATTAGTTTAGTGAAACATTTTTTCTGCTAGTTCTCATTTCACTATTTCCTCTCCCACCAGTTCTCCAGCTTACTTTATTCCTTTTCTTCCTAAAAGGATTTTCTGCATTAAGATCCCTAAATTGTTCATATTCTGGTTTAGGCTATAGCATTCTTGTTGTAAGCAACAACACTTTTGTGTTTTGTGCTTCAGGCACTTCTTAGAGATCGATCATTGTGCAAATTCTCGTCTGGAATAATGCTGTGGAAGTCAGTGAAACTGCCAATTCTTGCTAGCAACACCTCTGACCTGATATTTCTAACACTTCATTGACACTAAATATATTTTTATATAACTTGCATTTAAAAATTATATACAACTTTCTTACCTATTATGACTATTTAAAACTCTGGATTCCTTAATTTGGACAACAATAAGCACTTTAACAGCCCAGAAAAATTAATAACGCTCACCACTGAACTCTGTTGTCAGGCCACAGACCTTCTGATCTCAATGAATTGCTTGGCGCAGTCTCAAGATCCATTATTTATCTGGAGATAACATCTTTTTGCTCGGTATGATGGAATTCTCAGAAATAATTCAACTGGGAGGAAAGTTACCTTGTCAAAAAGTCAGCATTTTAACAGCTGAGAAGAAAATTTGTGAGATTAGAACTACTGGATAGAAAGAAAGGATATTTTAAGAAGTAATATTCCTCCAGAATAAGTCAGAGATTCAGACCACTAATATGAAGTGAACCATTTATCAGCTGTGCTTTTCCTGGGACAGACTGGTACAGCATTAAATTGTACTAACTTTCATTGCAGATAAAAACATAATCACATGTCTGTTTCCAGAAAATAAGAAAAGTTTATCCTTATCCATTGTGCTTCCAAGGAGTGCTTAATTGTTTGTTTAGCCATTGCTATGCAAATAAGCTATGTTTGAATAAATATCAAGACAGAAATGCTTTATTACTGATTGCATTACAAGTATATTACCACTGTCAAGCCTTGCATGCACAGCCCCATCAATTGATTTTCTCATTTTTTTTCTACCAGTTGTAAGGAAATTCCTGCTCTGTGGCAAAAAAAAAAAAAAAATTAATGGCCCAAATGGAGCATGAATGACCTCCTATTTCACTGGTAACAGATATTATTTAACAGAGGATTCTTTCAAGTACACACTAATATCATTCTACAGTGTGTTCCTTCACATAACTTACATAACTAAGAAAAACAGTTCTAGGCTCACTAGTTAAATGATCAAAATTAAGTAGTCATATAAGCCTGATACTTACTGAAGTCCAGTAGCTCAACCAACTCTGCAGAAAAAAATGAAGCACTAACAACCCATGGTGGTCCATCACATCCCACTGGCACTAATGTTGCAGTAGTATTTACTCAATAATAGATGGTTGCTCTAATATTTGGCTGCTGAAAATACAACTAAATCTACAGAAATGTGGTATGACTGTTTTAAAAGCCAAGCACTGACTTTTTAATGGGGTTAATGCAGTACAAGAAAAACAGATGGACACTGGATATATAAGCCCAGAAGATAAGAAGCTCGTCATATCTTGCTTTACATGCCCAGCTCTAAGCACCACCACTTTGCCAGGCAGAGAAGAGGAGACATCACATCTGGATGAATGGCAGTGCCTGTCCTGCAGAACAGGCACACACAATTCACTAAATCCCCCATCCCTGGTGAGAACCCCCACAGGCCATGCATACTGAACTAGGTATAAAATTTAAGATAGTCTTACTGGGAAGAGCCTTAGTCTCTTTTTTGGGGGAACAGGGGTTTATTAGTCTTTTGAATAATCTGAAGCATATGATCACCCCAGGAATAGAAAGACTCCCAAATGCTATTCCTGACTCACCTCTGGCTCAGTCTTGATAAATACCACAAATTATCTCTATGCACAGAGTATTCTTTTGAAAAGCAGCCCTTTTCCTGTTGCACAGTATCTCAATGTTTGATATCCACTGATGTCTTCTACTAAATGCCTCTCTTTGTCAACACGGAGGTCCGATGTTTTACTATTGAAAACCAGAGAGCAGTTCCTAGACCGGTCCTCACAAGGTACATGAAAGCAGCAGTGGCAGCTCATAAACCCAGTCACAGAGGACACTGGTGACTTGCCTCCAGCTCGTAGCCTTCCTCCTCCCTCAAAACGGTAGCAGCTCCTCAGAAACAAAGCTTGCAAGCCAGACACAACCATCTCCAGCATAGCTAGAATCCCCAGGCCAGCATCATACAGGATTCCTATGCTGAAGTAATGATAGATTAAGCATGATGTTGATTCGCAGCTTGCAGCTTCTTAACTACTGATGGACAATCCTGCTCAGATGCTGAAGAGATAATCCTTGAGGATGAAGGGAGAGAGGAAGAGCTGGAGTAGCAAGTGCTTTTCATCTTTCACAACCAAAGACAGAAAGTGTAATTTTGATTAGTGTGTTTTAACAGACACTCACTTGCAATAATGAAATTACTTTGGTAATTTCTGCAGGTTATTCCTGCTTCCAACATGCTCATTTATTCAGAAAAATATGTGAATATTTAGGGTGGTTAAACATAAAAAAAAAAACCTCCATTGCTTGTGCAATATAAACACCTTACAACTATTTACTACTACTTTTCAATTATTAGTCATGTTCCAATAGCCCAACACAATGACTGATTTCACATTTCACTTCTTAGATACGAAAGACCTCCATGAAATTGAATCAGTAAAAAAGAAAGACAACAAAAACTGTAAAAATGCTTGGGGCCAGTTTCTGCTCTAAGTCAATGTTACTACCACACTGGCAAGAGACAATATTGCTCTGGATTGAGCACAGCACTTGTAGCAAAAAATAGACTTCAAATAAAATGTGTTCCCATCTTTAACAAATATGTATCTATAGCTATGCTGAACTTTGCCAAGGGCTTCCCTTGGTGAAATATTGATTTTTCATTCCATCTTCCAGCAGCAGCAGGGGTCTCTAAATCCCACAGTGCTCTTAGAACAAGACTTCTGGATTTCATGTCAGAATATCACTTCTTTACAGTATGGTGATTTACCCAGAGAAGGAGCTTTCTCCTTTCCTTTCTTGATGCCTTTCAGTTCATTTTTCCTATTTTGCTAAAATCAGCTTTTTTTTTCCCCCCAGTCATATGTGCAAAGCTTAGAACAATATTACTGTATATACAGTAACATTTGCGTGCCAGGGAGTCCTTCCCTTGAAATAAAATTATTTCAAAACAATGCCGTTCTTCATAAGCCTGTACAAATTATATTATGTTTAGGCCAATGTGTCCAAACACAACTTAATGTTCTTTCTTTCCCCTATTTTTTTTTGTAATGCTGATTTCTGTTGGGCTGAAAGCTTCTTCCTCTTGCAGTTAGTCTTTCAGCAATTATTTTTATTCCAGTTTTTCTTGATCCAAACCCAAGGAATATGTGATGAAACTGCTCAGCAGCAAACTGAAAGCCCATAAAAGATCATGCTGTTTCACATAGGTGAGTATCCTTGCATCAGTGCATGACAACACTGGGTCTGAGAACTGAACTCACATCCTCTGGGCCAGTTCTTGGTTTCCAGGATGAACAGGTTCCTGTCAAAAGAAAGCTCCAGCCCTGAATAGCAATTCTGACACCCAAAAAAAAATTTGGACCCAAAAAAAGGGGGTAAGTATGAGATGCTGAGGAGAAAACCAGCACCAGAAGATAGGACAAGGGAGAAGAGGGAGGCAGGACCACCCAGGAAAACTGCTCAAAACAGAGAGAAAGGATTTATTTCCAAGTAAAATGAACAAGTGCAAAAGCAAAGAGAGAACATAGAGGGCAAGTGAAAGCCAAATTGCAGAATAAGAGGCTTGTGAAACAAAAGATTTCAAAGGGAGCTCGTAGCCATGGTGGGGGAGAGAAACAACTTTCAGGCACCCTCCTCTCACTCCTGGGTCAGCAAAATCTGCAAATGTTAAGGTTCAGCTCTTAATTACCAAGTGCTTTTTGCCTTAAAGGTTTTATTTCTTCCTAGAATTGAAAGACTACTGCCTTGACAATTTTATTTCGGTATGGTTCCTACTTAATTTGACACATACAGGTATGCACACAGGTAATTATGTGCCAGCAAAAGGGGGAAAAAAACAATCTAAATTACTCACCCATGGGGAGAAAAAAATGACTTATTTTTAATCCCTTTTCTTGGAAGTAGTAAGAAAGATCCTGACTCACACACCACCCTCCCTGGGGATGTCCTGCTGGCTGTCAGATTTGCTGGAGCAGAAGGAGCCAGTGGAGCAGGCTGAACTGCATGGCGTGGTGTTTGTGGATTACTGCACATGGTAACCAAGCCTGTCCTCAGAAGTCTACTGGGAATTTGTAACTTGGCTATCTACACATGCGCAGATGAACCGTCTAAAAAAAAAATAAAATAATAGAAGCAGCAGACAGGAAATGTTCAGAACATACTTTTGCAAAGTGCAAAGCAATCTAATGCAACTGTCATTCTAAGCACATATTCCAGAGTCATTATTTACTACAAAACATGTAATGTCTTCTTGCAGCCAAATTAATGAGTGCATTCCCTGCCTTGAAGCGTTTACAGTCTGAACCAATCATATGTCGTATAGATGAAGAATCAGATCTCTTATTTTATTAGTATGACATAAATTTGTGAGGACTGAATCTTAACACTGTGCACTATTTTTGTGACTTCCAGACTCCAGTGAAACTTGGAAAGTATGAAACTGGTAGAATTGAGGACCCTTGTTTCCAGCCAGTAAACTAACAGTAGCAAACACATGTAAGTCAAATTGCAAAGGATTAGTATCTTTCATGGAATTCCTCCAAAGACCCTAGTAAGAGCTATGAAGTTGGCCAAGCATGATTTCCCCTTCATAGATCCATGCTGGGTTCTCCTAGTCACCTTGTCCCAAATATGTTCAGAAATGGTTTCCAGAAGTTAGTTGTTCTGTCACCTTCACAAGGATCAAGGTGAAGCCTATATGTGAGAACTAAAGCCCTACCTTTTATGATACATTCCTCTTGGCTCCCCTACCTCTGGTTCTGCCTCTTGCATGCTTCATTTTAAGGTCTGAGTTTTGGAAAGAGCTCCTTGTTCATCCATGCAGATCTCCTGTCTTCACAGCTGTCACGGTCCACTCAACTCGGCGGACGTGTGACGGTTCGTTTACCACGATCTCAGAGTGCAAAAGAAAATTCAAAGGGAGTTGTTACTTCAATCAAACAGTGAAACTTTATTGTGTGCCCGTAAAGTGGCACATGACAGGTAGAGGTGTGACAGGAAAGGTAAAGTAAAGAGGGAAGGAGAGTAATAGCTACCACCACGGGTCCAAGGCGTCCCTATGGTCCCAGGTCCTTGCGGTGTCCTGCTGGTCCTTCTGATCGTCGTGATCCTCGGTGGGGAAAGCTTCCAAAGTTCGGTTGCTAAAGATCCATCTTTTATTGTAGGTGATACACTTTGCTCCTCCTCTGTCCCATGGACTCCTACCAGTCTCCGCCTTTCTCCTGTCAATCTTCGCCGTTCTCGAGCGAGGCTACCATGCATGCTCAAGGAGGAGTGTCCGAGGCGTGGTCTGCCTTAGAGGCGGGTAGCTTTTAGCCAGGAGGTTTGTTTTCACATTATAATGATATTATAATGAGCAAAGATCACCTTAGTCCATGATTTCTTTATCAGCATCAAGATATCCATCTTCATTAACAATAGTTGGGCAGTTGCCGGTGCCTCCCGGTGATGCAGGACAGTTCAGCACAATATATGGCACAGTACAGAGCACCTCATGGC